>NC_141615.1:10434986-10499986 GCF_047967505.1 Dipteris shenzhenensis
AGAGAAGACGGAGGCAAAAAATTGAACTTCCACAAAGACTTCTTTTATCAGTCTATGGGGACCGGCTCTTACTAGTGTTAAGAGTGGACAAGACAGCTACCATTAGTGTGATATGGGAATCTCCCAGTCTATAATTTTAGCACCAATTTTGGGATGTAAACTATATAGTCAGGTCCAAAAAAAGTTGTGTCAATTCTTGCATTATTGTTAAGTTGTAAATCCTAAACGAGAGATTAACCCCACACTTGTTTTTAGTATATCCCAAATAAACATCGTGCTTGTTTTTAGTCATCTAATTGCATGTCATGGGATTCAATTGCACTTTCCCCCTCCATTTGACCTTAGGCATTTTATTTGCAGGCATATTTCTTTTTCAACCATAGCTTTAAAAGCTTTGAAATCCCAGACACTTCACTTTTCTTTTTCATAAAATACACCCAAACTTTTCTGCTCTAGTCATCAATAAAAGTGACAAAATAATGATAGCCTCCAATAGATGCAGCTTTAGTAGTCTATACATCAGAGTGGATTAATTCCAATGGCCTCTTACTCTCTTGAACATGTCTAGGAAATGGTTTCCTTGCCTATTTTCCAAATTGATAGGCGTCACAAACCTTATGCATTTTTGCAACCTTGAACTTAGGCAATCCTGCAACAATATTTTGGGCGTGCATTAATTTAAGTCATTGTACATTAACATGACCAATGCGTTTATGCCAGATATCTATATTTGCAACTACACCGGTCCCATGTGCAAACATTGCTGCACTCAATTCAGGCATGTCCACATCCAACGTAAACATCCTGCCCTTCTTCTTCCCTTGTGCTATCAAGCGACCTTTATTTTTCATATCCTCACAAAGCATCCATGAGGATTAAATCTCACCTGCAAGCCCTGCTCAACCATTTGACCAATAGAAACCAGGTTCTTGGTGATATTTGGGACATGAAATACATCCGACAGTTATTTCTTTTTCCCATCCTGCATAGACAAAGGAATTTTACCAATCTACACAATAGGATATGCAATATCATCACCAGTCTCCACAAATCCTGGTCTTTCCATTTTCCTTGCATCCTGCATCCATTCTGCATGACCTATCATGTGGTTTGATGCACCTGAGTCAACATACCACACATCATTGCTTTCTTCTACACTTGTCACAAAATTGGTCATGTGCTGCACCATAAACAAATGCTCATTTCTGTCATCACCCTATCTACTAGAGGATGCATAATTGCCTTGCTGCAATTTTCCATTCATGATGTCATTCTACTTTTTGTAGCAGTCTTTAGCCATATTGACCCATTTTACCACAGTAGTAGCATTCAACATTGTTGTTTGCATTTTGGCCTCTCTGCCATCCACCATGACCTCTTTGGCTCCCCCTGCCTCTAAAGTTACCACGTCCTCCTCCATAGGATTGGTTTTCTTGAATTTGCTGCATATTTTGATTTTTGCCATGGCCTCCAGATCGGCCTACTCTACCTCTGCCTCTACCTCTTCCAGCATTTGAATAGAATTTGAATAGAAGATAGTTTCTTTTAAAGTTCCTCCTGAAGAAGATGCACCACCATTTCTCTGCTCTTCAGACATTAGAAGAGCAATCAACTCCTCAAAATTAGGAAAATTCTCACGGACAGCAATGGATGTATGGAATTGTGCATAATTCTTTCCTAGACCATTCAAGGTCACAGAAACTAAATCATCATCTTCCACTGGCGACCCAATAGAAGCAAGCGCATCTGCAATCTTCTTCACCTTCATGTGGTAGTCATTGATGCTCATGTTTTTGTTAGATATCAATGCTCCACTCTCGTGAAACTACACGGGAACCAACTAACTCTACTTGTAAGCCCCCCATATGAGGAGAAGGCATTTAAGTAGCTCGGTTATCCGGTAGGTCCTGGTTTGGACACTAGATGGGGGCCATGTGTGGCCTGATGGTTGGACGGCTTAAGATAGAGTTGTCACACCACCAACTAGGCTACATGCAAGTGCAAGAAGGCATCCCTTGACTGACCGCACTGAGGGTAGACGGAGCATTTCTCAAGGCAGCCCACTCTCCGGTTGCAAGGCCCGTTTGGAGCCTCAGATGATCCCGGATGGCTCTGAGCTGAACGGTCACCATAGGTGAGTTGCTCTGTTTTGTGCACCAATTCTATCGTATGGTCGGTGGCCTATTTCGGGACCAACCCCCAGTCGACCGTTTTGGGTGGATTGGGTCAGTCACCCAATTGAGCCTAACCGACTACAACTGGTGGCTATATAATAGCAAGCCTATGAAGCCCATTTTATCACTAGCTACAGCAACCCTGATTCCTTAGCATCCAGCCTCCATCTTCTACTGCTTCCAGCATGCCATCGAAGCTTCTTTCACAGGAGCGCATGGTTGGGAGGCAGCACCATCTATTGTATCAGTTCTATAGTAATCAAATTTTTTATTCTCCATACTATCTTGTTTTCTCTCTTGCGTACGAGATCCTATTATCTGTTGAGCACAGATGTATTATTATTTTCTTACATGGTATCAGAGCCTGGACTCTAGCAAGAAGATTTGGTAGTGTGTTTCTATTTTGCGAGCAGATTGTGAGAGATGGCCCAGCCCGCAAGACTGCGAATCCCACCGTTCGGTGAAAGCGGAAAGTTGGATGGCTCTAACTATCCACTCTAGAAGTTCAAGATGAAGACCATCCTAAGCGCATACAAGCTTTGGGACACTACTACTGGGGTGGACGTGAGGCCGGTTACGAGACCGGATCCAGCCAATGCAAGACAATAGATAATACCAACTGCAAATGAGATTCTCATGTGGATAAAAAGACATGCAGATGCACTGTGTTCTATTGTCTGAAGTGTTAGTGATACCATCATGGCATTAATTCAACATGTCACCATAGCGGAGGAGGCATGGATGGTCTTGAAAAATCAGTACGAGGCCACGAATCAGACGTGGATTCAAAATCTAGAGACTCAACTCGCGAACAAGAAGTTGTCTGAGTCTGAAGCGGCAGAGAAGTCATCAGCAAGGTGAAGAATCTGTGCGATCAAATGACTACGATTGGCATCACCATCACCAGTGAGAATCTAGGACAAAGGTGCATACAGGTTCTCCCACCAAAGTATGATGGTCTTGTTACGGCGCTAAATACGTAGAATAGAAATCTGCCCCTCAACTTTGAGGATTTCAACGCGATGCTTCTGGAGGAGGAGATGCATCAAAAGACGAGGACTAGAGAAGATTCGACTTTCTATGCTGGATCAAATAAAGGTAAGGGTAAGGACTCTGGTAACCCATCTTCTTCTGATGATAAAAAGAGAAAGAAGAAGATCAAGTGCTTCTATTGCAACAAGGTAGGGCACAAGCAGAATGAGTGCCGAAAGAAGATTGCAAATTGAGAAGAACAGAGTAAAGAAAGAGTCCAGCAACGGCGCACAAGCAGTACCAATAGAGCTGTTCATCATAATTGAGGAGATTCGCATGCAGGCAATTCATGTACCTACGAATGAACCGTGGATCATTGACAGTGGTGCATTGGGAATGACATCCTAGTAGTAGTTGGCAATGATGCAAAATGTCCAGCAAAAGGAAAAGGTATGATTGCTCTCAAGTCAGATGGAGTTGTAAAACAGTTGTCTGATGTTCTTTATGTGCCAGATATCAAGAGGAACTTCTTGTCCATTTTTGCGATCACGGCGGATCAGGACCTCAAAGTTCACTTTGATAAGAATGGTGCACAGATTCTAGATCTTCAAGGGAAGGTTCGTTGGTAAAGGTACATGGGGCAACAACATTTACGAACTCTTAGCTTTCAGCCGATGTGAAGAATACTAAGCTGTGTCATGAGAGGTTTGGTCATCTAAACCTTAGTTCTTTGAAGGAGATGCATAAAAGTGGAATGATTGCAGACCTACCAGAAATTTTAGATCTGCCCGATGTATGTGAAGCTTGCATGATGGGCAAGCAGCATCGGCATCCCTTTCCTAAAGAGGCCAGCAGGGCAAAGGCTCCTCTAGAGCTCATTCACACACACCTCTGCAGAAAGATGGAGATGGAAGCTTTGGGTGGTTCCTACTACTTCATGACATTGATCGACGACTACAGTAGAAGGATATGGATATACTTCCTGAAGACTAAAGACGAGGCTTTTAATAGGTTCAAGGAATGGCATGTAATGGTTGAGAAAGAAACAGGGAGGAAGGTGAAGAAGTTGAGATCAGACAAAGGTGGAGAGTTCACATCAACTGAATTCGAAAGTTACTGCAAAAGTCACGGAATCAAGAGGCAGAAACCCCCGCCACATACATCACAGCAAAATAGAGTAGCAAAACGCAAGATGCATGTCATCTGCAAAATGGGCCAGAGTATGATGAAAGGGAAAGACTTGCCAAAGACTTTTCGGGTTGAATCATGTAACACTATAGTTTACATTTTGAATCATGGCTACACGAAGGCTGTGAACGGGATGACTCCACTGCAAGCCTTTTCTAGTAAGAAACCTTCAGCTGCACATTTTATAGTTTTTAGATGTGACTGTTTTGTGCATGTCCCTGATGCTACCAGGACCAAATGGGAACCGAAGAGCCGAAAATGTATTTTCTTGGGCTACAGTGAAGAGGTGAAGGGTTACCGTCTCTATAACCCTATTACCAAGAAGGTAATTGTAAGTCGCGATGTGGTCTTCTCAGAACAGCCGCATCAATTGGAGGAGGATGCTTCCTTCCCAGACAACTAGGACCAGGATATCCATCCAGTACCACCACCAATAGCAGACTGAACTCCCCCAATGGTGCTTGGGAGGATTCAAGACAAAGAAGATGAAGAAGAGCCTCCAGAACCACAATGGCAACGGCCATTCCCAAAGTGGGTAAAGCAAATTTTGGATGGCAGAGAACCTCCAGCCATTGAGGAGGAACCATCCAAACACCATCGGTCCAAGAGGTTAGAGGAGCAAAGAAGGGCGCAGGAACTCTTGGTCAACTATGCTTTGATGACAGAAGCGATCCGTGCTGATGAACCCAAGTGTCTTGAAGAGGCACAGGGTGATGATAGGTGGATGGAGGCTATGCAGTCAGAGTATGGCTCCATAATGAAGAACAACACTTGGGACCCTGTGGATCGACCACCAAAATGCAAGGTAATCAAAAACAAGTGGGTGTACAAGACCAAGTACAAGTCCGATAGCACGTTGGATAAGTACAAGGCTCGGCTCATGGCAAAAGGATTTGCACAGGTACATGGTTTTGATTATCAAGATACTTTTTCTCCCAAAGCTCGACTAACCACAATTCGCAGTGTTTTGGCTTTAGCTCTCCAGAGAAGTTGGCCCATGTTTCAGATGGATGTGAAATCTGCCTTTCTGAATGGAGATCTCAAGGAGGAGGTATACGTGGAACAACCACCAGGTTTTGAGATCCCCGGTTTAGAAAGTAAAGCCTGCAAATTGAAGAAGGCAATTTACGGGCTGAAACGGGCCCCACGAGCATGGTACCATCGAATTGATGTCTACTTTCTACAAAATGGGTTCAAGAGGAGACCATCTAATGCAAATTTGTATATCTTCAGAGAAGGAGGCAGGTGTATGATCGTGGTCCTTTATGTGGACGACCTTGTCATAACAGGAAACCATGAAGAGAAGATCTCGCAGACGAAGCATTTGTTAGGAAGATAGTTTGAAATGATAGACCTCGGACTGATGCATTTTTGTTTAGGGATTGAAGTTTGGCAGGAGCCAAAACAGATCTTCATTTCATAGCTAAAGTATGCTAGAGAGATACTAAAGGCATTTGGCATGGCTAAGTGCAAGACAGTTGGTACCCCTATGGAGGTTGACGCAAAGCTCTCAAACGAGGATTCATCACCACTCGTGGATGAAGCAAAGTACAAAAGGCTTGTGGGCATCTTGATTTACCTGTGCAACACACAGCCGGACATGCAACTGGTGTATTAAGCAAGTTTTCCAATAAGCCCCGAGAGAACCATTGGAGGGCAGGGATGTGGGTGCTGAAATACATCAAAGGCACACTTGATTATGGTATCACGTATACCAAGGGCAACATCTTGATCGGATTTTGTGACTCGGATTGGGCAGGAGACGTGGACAACAGGAGATCAATGACAGGGTACTATTTCTCACTTGGATCTGGAGTTGTGTCATGGGTCAGCAAGAAGCAACCCACAGTTGCTCTTTCTTCTATTGAGGCCGAGTACAAATTTGCATGCTTTGCTTCTTACAAGGCAGTGTGGTTGAGGACTTTGGGGGACATGGGTACAGTGCAGAACAAGCCTACGCAGTTATCATGTGACAATCAGAGTTGCATGGCGATTGCAAAGAACCCGGTGTTCCACACTCGCACAAAACACATTGAGATTCAATATCACTTTGTACGCGAGCTGATCATGGATGGAGAGGTCAACTTGGTGTACTGTCTGACTACATAGAATGCTGCGGACATCTTCATGAAGGCTCTTGGAAGAGACTTGCTGGAGCATCGACTTGGCATTGGGCCGAAAAATTAAGTTCACTTGCGGGTGGACATTGAGGGGGGGTGTTAGATATCAATGCTCCACTCTCATATAACTATGTGGGAACCAACTAACTCTACTTGTAAGCCCCCCATATGAGGAGAAGGCTTTTGAGTAGCTCGGTTATCCGGTAGGTCCTAGTTTGGACACTAGATGGGGGCCATGTGTGGCCTGATGGCTGGACGGCTTCACATAGAGTTGGCACACCGCCAACTAGGCTACATGCAAGTGCAGGAAGGCATCCCTTGACTGACCGCACTGAGGGTAGACGGAGCATTTTTCGGGGTAGCCCACTATCGGGTTGCAGGGCTCGTTTGGAGCCTCAGATGATCCCGGATGGCTCTAGGCCGAACGGTCGGTTCTATCGTATGGTCGGTGGCCTATTTCGAGATCGACCCCCAGTCGACCGTTTTGGGTGGACTGGGTCGGTCACCCACTTGAGCCTAACTGACTACGACTGGTGGCTATATAAGAGCAAGCCCGTGAAGCCCATTTTATCACTAGCTACATCAACCCTGATTCCTTAGCATCTAGCCTCTGTCTTCTACTATTTCCAACACGCCATCGAAGCTTCTTTCATAGGAGCACATGGTTGGGAGGCAGCGCCATCTATTGTATCAGTTCTACAGTAATCAAATTTTTTATTCTCCATACTATCTTGTTTTCTCTCTTGCGTACGAGATCCTATAATCTGTTGAGCACAGACGTATTATTTTCTTACAATTTTCTCTCTACACATTATGCAACTCCTGCTTGAGCTGCATTTTCCTGGCTTATGTATTTGTGCTATACATTTTTGCTAAAGTATCCCATGCCTCCTTCAGCATGCTTGCATCCTAAATATGTACAATCATAAAATATAAAATATTGATAGACAGCCAGTACATAACTTTTTTGGCTCTCTCATGCTAGCCTTTAAATGCTTGCAACTCCTATTGATTGGGAACATTAGGAATAACTGGTTCTTGTTCAGCTCTAGTAATGAACTCCCAATAGCTTTTCCCTTAAGGAAATTCATCATTCTAAACTTCCATGCTTGGAAGTTGTTCTTGTCAAGATTTTAGTGACTATCTATGAAAGAGCATCAGACGCCATTATAGAACTCTGCAAAAATATTCTGTCATTGCAAAAAACACAACTTCTACCCCACAAGGGCAAATCTACAAAATTGACGAAAGTGGTATTTGACCACACAGTCACTTCCTAGTGACGATTTTGCATCAACAGGCAATAAGAATGATTGTCACTCCCAATATCTCTGTGCACAGGCATATGATGCAATTTATGTGGCAACTTTTCACCAACCTGCGGAACAATGGTCGCATAGTAAAAGTAGGGTACTTTTCTGAGTGCCTGCGGAAAACTTCCACCACCAAAATGGGCCCCAAAATGGCCTCCAATCAAAAAAATAATTTCACTGAAGACTTTGCCCTCACCCGTAGCATATACTGCCCTCTCGCCACAATGCGAAGGGCGTCCCAATCTAAGATAGTGCACTCTTGTACTTTCCAGTTGTGCACCTGCAGAGATTTGCTCCCAAACTCGAAAAAGGAAGCAACACTGATCCTCTTACCAAGACACTACGAACTTGGTTTGCTTCCTTGAGCTCCTTACCATGAACCGAGCTCTGACACCATGTGAAGAGAGTGGGAGAGAAGTAAGGAGTCTCACTTATAGCTTTCTCACATACACAATGGGGGAATACACACAAAGGTGAAGGCTGAAAATAGTTTTCCTCTTCTTAGTTGTGAAAGCTAAAAGAACTCTCTCTGAATACAAAAGGAATAGGTGAACCCTGTATGTGGGTCTCAAACCAAACTCAGCTAACCTAGGTGGCATACTAACTGAGCCACTAACTAGAGTACATAAAGATAGCTGTCATCCAGCTATTATTCATGGGTGGTGTACCAACCGCATCTGTAGCTAACAAGTCGATGACATAAATGCACAACAATCACCCTGGCATATCACGAGTGGAGCTCGATATTTCAACAAAAAATCCATCCCAACAAAGCACACACAACATGTGAGACCAAATGTTTTGATTTTAATGTATTTGAGTGCCCTATGGGATGATCCATCCATCAATATGGCTATCAAGGAGGTACTTTCTTAGTTGGGCCTTCCCCACTTTTCCCAAAATTGTTTGGTGATGATGTTAACACCCTCTCCTCTGTCTAATATTACCATTAATTTTTTATCTATCTCTAATATATAGTAGGTAATCTATTCATTTGAGCATTCTTAATGAGCTATATTATATACCTCATACTATGTGCTATACATTATTTCTATTATATATTGCTTTATTTCATCTTTCAAGCATACTAAATGAGCTATATAGCTCATACTATGTGCTATGTACTTTATCTCTGGTATATACGCTCACTCTATTCTCTCAGCCTACTGAATAATCTCCATAGGTCATGCTATGTGCTATGTACATTATCCCTACTCTATAGCACTTAATCTATTCTCCCAAGCATACTGTATGAGCTATATAGCTCATACTATGTACTATGTACATTATCTTTGCTATATAATAAGCAGTCTATTCTTCCAAGCATACTGAATTAGCTATATAGCTCATGCTATGTGCTATGTACATCATCCCATGCTATATAGCGTGGAATCTATTCTTCCAAACATAATGTAGCTATGTAGCTCATCCTCTATGCTATGTACATTATCTATGTTATATAGCACTCAATCTATTCTCTCAGCCTATCGACTAAGCTACATAGGTCATGCTATGTGCTATGTACATTATCCCTACTCTATAGCACTCAATCTATTATTCCAAGCATACTGTATGAGCTATATAGCTCATACTATGTACTATTACATTATCTCTACTATATAATAAGTAGTCTATTCTTCCAAGCATACTGAATCAGCTATATAGATCATGCTATGTGCTATGTACATTATACCATGCTATATAGCATTCAATCTATTCTTCCAAACATAATGTAGCTATATAGCTCATCATGTGTGCTATGTACATTATCTATACTATATAGCACTCAATCTATTCTCTCAACCTACCGAATTAGCTACATAGGTCATGCTATGTGATATGTACATTATCCCTACTCTATCACATTCAATCTCTTATTCCAAGCATATTGTATGAACTATATAGCTCTCATACTATGTACTATGTATATTTTCACTGCTATATAGCAAGTAGACTATTCTTCCAAGCATACTGAATGAGCTATATAGCTCATGCTATGAGCTATGTACATTATCCCATGCCATATATCTATTCTTACAAACATAATGTAGCTATATAGCTCATACTGTGTGCTATGTACATTATCTATGCTATATAGCACTCAATCTATTCTTTCAAGCCTACTAAATGAGCTATATAACGCATGTGTTGTACATTATCTCTACTATATAATACTTAATCTAATATTTCAAGCATGCCGAATGAGGTATATAGCTCATGCTATGTGCTATGTACCTTATCCCATGCTATATAGCACTCAATATATTCTTTGAAACATCATGTAAGAGCTATATAGCTCATACTATGTGCTATGTACATTATCTATGCTATATAGCACTCATTCTATTCTTTCAAGCCTAATAAATTAGCTATATAGCTCGTTTTACATCATCTCTGCTATATAGTACTTAATCTAATATTTCAAGCATGCTAAATGAGCTATATATCATAACAGGTATCATGTTCTTTTTGTATGCTACATAGCTCATTATTTTTTCTATGACGCACCTAAGTATCATTGCACAAGGTTGGTTAAAATACACATGTTTGGAGGTTTTGGAAAGTTTTGATATTTTGTATATATTTGCAGGTTTCAGTTTTAGAAATAGAGAGGATGATTGAGAAGGCACAGGCCCACATGGATTTTTGCTTACAATTGAAGTCTAGGGCTGAGTCCAAGCACCCCATTGTTATTAATCCACATCTACCAGTTGTTGATGGTGTGGGTGGTTTGCTTTTGAAGTCTGGTGACTATAGCTACAGCTCTCAGCCTATGGCTTTCCTTTTGGTACTCAGTCATTTGAGGTGTTTGGATTACAATGCGGTCACATGTACCACTTTATATGCTTTGCTTATGTAGCAACAGATCGGTATGTGTGTACATAGTGCATGTAGGGAGCCCATTTCTGAGAGATCCCAATCAATTCTTGGCATTCCAACTTCTTGTAGATCTAGTATGTTTTAAATTATATGTGGTTTTTTCATCAAAGCAAGTTGGTTGTTAAATTATTGAAGTTTTGTTATGTTCATGTGCAGATGGCCAACTTGATCTTGAGTTTACTTCTCCCGATGGTGGCGAGCATGTGACACCTATTACAAGTGTGTATTGCGATAATATCCTCAACTGTTCTTAGTGTCCATTTTTCTATGATAGTACTTTCACTATTAATTTTGTAATGCAGGTGAAGGAGGATCTATGGGTGGAGATGTAAGAACACTTAAGAGAGTGAGGACGATGATCTAGACTCCACTTTTGTATGTAGTAGTCGTGACCACTCTATGTTTGTGGAGTCCAGCCACAGTCCCAGCCACAGTCCAAGAGACATCACATCGTGTACAGTTGAAGGTGTGAATATTTAACATTCATAATTTCATACATGTTCATCCTACTAGAGGATCTGGTATCAACTGAATATGATCTCCAAATGGACTTTTAGGCTCAGAGAGATTAAAAGGAAGAAAGCAGGCATTGCAATGCCCTGAAGCTAGAGTGACTAGAAAAAGGAAGGAAAAGGAATCATTACATGTTGATGGAGGTGATGAGTTGGATGGCTTAGGAGGGTAGGTGCAAGATGTTGAGGAGCCTTTGGAGACTCTTGTTGGACTAGTGGAGGTAGTTGATGATGACATTCCCTCGTGTGTGGTTGAAGGTACGAATCCTTAACATTCATAATTTCATACAATGTTCATCCTACTTTGAGGATCATGGTATCATTTGCTTATGATCTCCAAATGGACTTGTAGGCTTGGGCAAATCAAAAAGAAGAAAGCAAGTGTTGCAATACCCTAGGGTGGTGACTAGAAGAATGCAGGAGAAGGAATTGTTACAAGAGGATGGAGGTGATGAGAAGTTGGCAGGCTAAAGAGGGCAGGCACTGGATGTTGAGGAGCCTGAGGAGGCTCTCGTTGGACCACTGGATGTCAGTGAATGATGACATTACATTATCTCACTTCACACAAAAAAGACCCTTGAAGCGTAGAGCTTAGGGCAATGGTATGTCATTGAAGTGTAATGAACTTCCATGACATTGAATACATTGTATGCGAGTAGTTATTTACAAGTTAGTTAGATGAGCATCCCAACAATGTAGCTTGCAAGAGTTTTTTGCAATATAATAAAGATGTGCCGGGCTTGGTGAATCATGATCCACCATGTGTTCCATCCTCTCCATTTTTGTCTTGTTTGACATGTTTTAATAATATTTAAGGCAAGTTGTGTGTTGCCCAAAAATGCAATGTGCATGCAATTACTCTGTGCAATGCAAATGATTTGAATGATGATTCACACGCAGGAAAAAATCATGCAGCAAAAAGAGAAAAGCAAGGAAGGAAGCATACTATTAAACAAGCTGGGGACACAAACAATGACGAAGGGTATCCTGATGAGAAAAGTTCTTTCCATGTTGACAAGGCACAAGAAGGGTCTGCTGATTATGTGAAACCTTTAGGGAGGTTAATGAGGTTGAAGAAACATAGAATGAGAAGGCAAACTCAGTGCTTGGTGCAGATTTGGATGCCTTAGCAAAGATATTATGTGATATAAAAGCATTCATTGTTGATGTTCAGAAGGATGCACAGGCTGATGCAAAAGCATACAATTCCATTGTTGATATGGATGCACATGCTGATGCATCACCACACAATTCTCATGTTGAAGAGGATGCAGAGGCTGATGTAGAAGTAAGGATGATGTTCAAAAGGATGCGCATGTTGACATAGAAGTGGATAATGCTGATGTTTAGAAGGATGCACAGAGGCTAATACAGAGCCACACAAAGCTAAAGTTGAGAAAGACGCATAGGCTAATGCAAAAGAATACCCTACTGATGCAAAATCATACCCTATTGATGCACAAAAGGATTCAGTGGCTCATATTGAGAAAGATGCACATGCTGATCCAAAAGTAGACCCTATTGATGTACTGAATGATTTAATGGGGAAACTGATGTTGAGAATGAACATGATGCATAGGGTAGGGCAAGGCATAATAGGTTGTTACTGTGGAGGCCTGAATGGCATGTACTCCATCATGAAGAACTAATAAGGGTTATTCCACAAAACAATACATGTCCCTGAGGGTATAAAAACAAAACTATTGGTTTTGGACATGGATGGAGTATTGCTAAAAAGACATAGGATTTATAGGGGGACAGGCTACCCCAACATTGAGCATCCTCATAATTTCAAATTGCTATGGATAAGCCAAATGAGGTTGTCATGGTGCAAAAGAATGTTGAATGCTTCCTTAAGGCATTTTCAAATATGTTTAGCTTAATTCTTTAGAGGAGTTACACCTACCGCAATATGTAAAATACAATGCGACAGGTGTTTCCTAACCTATGCAAGAGAAGGAATTTTTGGTGGCAGAGATTGGCTAAGAAGAATGCATAGAGGCACCATTTCAGTTTGGGGATGTGCCTAGGGTTCCTATGAGTTACTGGCAAAAACCAATTTTCTTCAAGAATCTTGAATACATTTGGAGGTTCTATATTGAATTCAACCCTAAAACACATTGCTTGTCGTTGATGACATGCGGTACAAGTCCATCCTGAATGACCTTGATGTATGCATTTTTCCTGAGAGTTTTGATCTTGAGGACAATCAACAGGATCCCTTTTATCTCACAAAAATGTAGATATATTGGCTAGTTATGTGGAACAATGCACATCACTACAGAAACTTTTGTAAAATGAACAAGTTAAGTAATCCAAAGGATGGGTTATCCATGCCCACAAAGCAATATTACCACCATTTTGTGAGTACACAATGTGAGAGGCACTCTTATCATTAGTCTTGTTCATATATTATGGTTTTGAGTTGTAGACTCTGCTATTTTACTAGACTTTGAGAGTAATGCTCCTGTTCATGTTGACTGACCTTATGATCACATATACTAAGATAAGTTTAGAGCTATTGTCTGGACAGTTGTCTTCAGAAAAGAAGAGCAATGAAATTGGAGGATGACAATATTGTTGGTTTTTTTTACATTGACTCTGTTATTTTTTTGGTTGTTTGTGCATTGAGTAGAAGAGATGGAACATAATAGTAGAACAAAATAGAACACAATAGATTATCTTTTGATAGTGTTTCGCACAACCTTGTGAACCATGCACAAAAAAAAGGTTTGGATTGATTGTTACTGAAAAGGTTAATGAAATGTTTCGAAGTTCACAGGTCACATTTGCCTCACATTCAAGCCTCATAGGGTAATGCATTGTAGATCAACTCATGTACCTATGATGAGGATAGGTAGTATATGTTACTTTTGGGACCCACCAATTCCATGTCAAATTTCATGGCTCTAACAAGATAATGGTGACTGACTTGTTTTTTAGCAAACAATATTGATGGTCACGGCATTGTTCATAGTACCATCCAGTAACATAGTGTGAGCCCCTACCACACTTAGTGCCCCACCTATCTGTAAGCACTTTCCTAGCTGTTTGTTTTTCATGGCTACATTTCAGAATGAAGAAGTGTACACCCTCGTCGCGTTTCGCTCCTCATCATTCATTGCAAAATTGTCTCCGTCTACAAGTAGATCACTTACCAAGTCCTCACAGCCCTCATAGATAGGTTCTTCAACTACGTTTTCTTCACTTGAAACCTCATCAATTGGAGAAAGAATGCCCGATGCTCAAGCTTGAACATAGGACTTGTTCTCACACTATCTCCACCTTTTGTGCGTGCATGCATGGTAATAGCAGGACAATTCCCTTTTCTTGAACTGTGTTGCATCATGTTTGCAAAATCCTTGAATGCTATGCAATCCTCGAGACCCCTCCACCCTTGCACAACCCCATGTCTTTGTTCTATCCACCTCACCCAACTTGATCTCCCAAAACACTCTTTTGGATGGTCCTTGCACTACATCAGCTGCTTGCTTCAACACCACACCATCATTCTTGATCTGCTAGTGTGTAAGGGCCCTTTTAATCATTGCACCTACACCATCGTGTTCTCCTTTTCCATGGCTTGATTCAAAGAAGTTCCAAGTTATTTCAACATTGGTCAGTGCAAAGAATCTAGCAGCAAAGCAAATGGGTCTTGCTACCTTAAACTGAGATGTTGCTCCATCAGACCACACCCACTACCTCTTTCAAGCCACTTGCAGTGAAGCAAAAGGCAATGCTATACAAAAAGCATGTCGTGCATTTTATCATAAAAAATGTAGAAATGAAACTCCTTGATAATTTCGTCATCCACACAAAGTTGTGGCGATAAGTTATATGAACAAGGATTGTACACTAATCTGAATTCCAATGCATGAATTGAATTTCATTTTGGACTTTGAACGAGTAATTCTCCGCAAAGTTTATAACAGACACAATGACATCTAAAGGGAAATTCTTCAAACACTCCCTAAACTAGTCCGCCTACCATTTGTATATGAATTTGTGTCTGATGAAAGTGGTTGTGTGTTTCTTTAAGATGGAGAACATGAAATTGAATGGCATCTTCTTGACTGATAAAACTTTGCACTTTTTTTTCCCCTTTCTTGTCCTGACGTCCTCAAAAACCTGAGCCATTATGTTTTTTCGCTCATGTGCTACTTCATTTGGGCAAATTGCAAGTTTTTGTAACCACAACTTTCACATTCTCCCATGAGGCACTCATAATCATGGAATGTTGAGTCTCTGCCTTTAGCACAAACACAAGCTTCCCATAATTGTGTGACCCCACTAAAGGCATGCTCCTTTGCACCACATTTTCCTACTACTGATGAAAGACATATACTGCAAAGACAAGAACATGATACTCCATGTAAACTAAATGCAGTCGTCCAAACACGGTTAAGAGCTTCGTTCAAGTATATCATTTGAATGTGATATACTTAGTAGCATGTGTTTCTATCCTTAAGCTTGCATACAAAGTGAGGTTTGAGCTTCTCAAAGGACCTCAGCTCTATATACAAATACTGGGATATGCAACTTTGAATGCCCTGAAGAAGTCTATCTTCATGGATAAGAAAAGAGCAAACTACATATGTTATGTGGCACACTACAGCAACATAGCAGATAATTTCAGTACACAAAGATGGGGCACAACATGTATGCGCTATATAACATTATTTGTGCTAGTCGCTAGCATCATACTTTAGGTCCTAGCGAGCATTAAGTAGGATATGAAAAGAAACCCACTATATGAAAAGAAAGAAATCCACTATATAGCCTTGAACCCACTATATTTGTGCAAGTCGCTAGCATCATACTTTAGGTCCTAGCTAACATCTTCAGCACATGAAAAGAAACCCACTATATAGCCTTGAACCATGAAATTATAAATATCTCCCATACACTTAGGAGATAGTATTATTCTTTATAATCCTCTCTTCCTCTTCATATTGTTCCACTGGCTGCCGAAGTATACTTGGAAAGATATATAATTTCATCTAAGGCTAGCACACAACACAGGCTTCCATGAAATTATAAATCTCTTGTGTACACTTAGGAGATAGTAATATTTTTTGTAATCATCTCTTCCTCTTGATCTTGTTCCACTCGTAAATTACTAGTGGGGGAGTCACATTGAGCTGCATTGATGACAACCCACTCCGAAACAAATTCTTAGGCACCCCTGTTGATGCCATGACTACATGGGAAGGAGTAATGGGAGCAATAGAAGGAAGCACTCCCTGCGTGATCCGAGGACCTTGATGCCTCTGCTTCTTAGACTCTCGACCAGACGAGCCTTCAACCACATCCTGCAGAGGTCCTTCTAGCTCAAGGGTCAAAACTAGTGCCGTATTCCTTCGAGGAACAATAGAGTTAAGCTATAAGGGAAACAGAACTTCCAAAATCTTCCCAATCTTTGAATTCACAGCTTGTTTCTTCTCTACCACCGTTGCCACTTTCTATGCCTTCGCATGGATTCTCTCCTTCAAAACACATGCCCAAGGCAGCTCTGCTACTGCGATCATCCCACGAAACCTAGGAGTAATCATATAAGTCTTTGCTTGCAAATAGACGGACTCCAGAATCCATTGATAAAGATCACAAACTTGAACATCTTTGCAAGCACTTAGCTTGTACTCACCTTGAGCTAGGTTTCCAAACTCTGCCACCACCAGCTCTTCAGCTGAACACAATGGTTGCACAAACAACCCCCCATCCTTTGGCAAGAATAGCTGTCATCGTTGATAAATCAATTGAGTGGTGAGCACTTGATTCTCTCCCAAAAACTCCACGGGTGATTCGAGTGCAAGGTACTGGCAAAGTGCTAATTCTGCCAGGTGAATGTTCACCTTCAATTAATCAATGCCATTGAAACTTCAAATCCTCGGCCTTTTTGGACATTCATCGATAGACTGAGAATCAATATACAGTAATGGGATGAAAGGATGAAACTACGCATGTGCCATCACCATACCGATGGGAAGAAGGGGGAAGCAAAGAGAGTTGAATGCAATTAGAACAAGGAAGACGAAGTAAGCCGAGAGAACTAATAGTGCAATGAGGAAAATTAGGAACACTACAGGTACATGCAAAAAAGTGACAAAATATTGCATTCTCGATCGCCAATACCCCTCCTTGACGACAAGGTGTTGCATGGCGACTGGGATAGGACCTCGCAGAACACTTATGTCATCATGCATCTTACCATACTACCACATGTCCTCCTATGATTACTCCACTGCCTCCACCTCAACCCAAGAAATATGTGCCTCGTTAGATACCAAAAATGGGCACTAAAGACTCCCATCATGATGATAAGGATGCAGTCAAAAGCCATTAGCTGCATGTGGAAGAACGTGCCCTTGCAAGTCTACAAGATAAAATGATGTAGACCTGCACCCATGAAATATCCCCAGAACGGTCCCGACTACCGCAACTTCAGCTTCCCCAGCATCCACTCAAGATGACTGTTGAACTGCAACACCAATTGCCCACACTCAAACAGCTTCTTTTTCGAAGCCAAATACACCCTCCGCTTTCGCCTTGTGAACCTCCAGAGTGAGATAATAGCTTTCCATCCGCATATCATCTAGCTGATTTAGCACATCCAAACAGAACACCATAGACTCCTACAAGGAAGAGGCTTATCCTCCACCGCAATCCACAAGCTAGGAACTATGTGCTTGATTGTTGTAATTGCTTCTATCCCAAATGCCAGCTTGAAAGGATTCAGCCCCGTTGCAACCTTGAAGGATGTGCGGTAGGCTCGTAATGTGGCCAACAACTTTTTGTTCCAATCTGTACAGTGCTCATTCACTAGCAACGAAATGATCACGTGAATGTATGATTGGTCGATTCAGCTAATCCATTAGCATGTGGATAGTAGGGAGTGTTAGATATCAATGCTCCACTCTCGTGTAACTACGCGGGAGCTAGATAACTCTACTTGTAAGCCCCCCATATGAGGAGAAGGCATTTGAGTAGCTCAGTTATCCGATAGGTCCTAGTTTGGACACCAGATGGGGGCCATGTGTGGCCTGATGGCTGGACGGCTTCAGATAGAGTTGGCACACTGCCAACTAGGATACATGCAAGTGTGGGAAGGTATCCCATGACTGACCGCATTGAGGGTAGACGGAGCATTTCTCGGGGCAGCCCACTCTCTGGTTGCAGGGCCCGTTTGGAGCCCCAGATGATCCCGGATGGCTCTGGGCCAAACGGTGACCGTAGGTTAGTTGCTCTATTTTACGCCATGGTTCTATCGTGTGGTCGATAGCATATTTCGAGAGTGACCCCCAGTCGGCCGTTTTGGGCGGACTGGGTCGATCACCCAATTGGGTCTAACCGACTACGAGTGGTGGCTATATAAGAGCAAGCCCGTGAAGCCCATCATCATCACTAGCTACAGCAACCCTGATTCCTTAGCATCCAGCCTCCGTCCTCTACTGTTTCCAGCACGCCATCGAAGCTTCTCTCACAGGAGCGCACGGCTGGGAGGTAGCGCCATCTATTGTATCAGTTCTACAGTAATCAAATTTTTTATTCTCCATACTATCTGTTTTCTCTCTTGCATACGAGATCCTGCTATATCTGTTCAGCACAGACATATTGTTTTCTTACATGGTATCAAAGCGTGGGACTCTAGCGAGAAGATTTGGTAGTATGTTTCTGTTTGCGAGCAAATTGTGAGAGATGGCTTAGCCTGCAAGACTGCGAATCCCACCATTCGACGAAAGCAAAAAGTTGGACGGCACTAACTATCCACTCGGGAAGTTCAAGATGAAGACCATCCTAAGCGCATACGAGCTTTGGGATACTGCTACTGGGGTAGACGTGAACCGGTTGCGAGACCGGATCCAGCCAATGCAGGACAACAGATAGTATCAACTGCGGATGAGATTCTCGCGTGGACAAAAAGAAATGTAGATGCACTGTGTTCTATTATTTGCAATGTAAGTGATTATGTCATGGCATTAATTCAACATGTCACCACAGCGAAGGAGGCATGGATGGTCTTGAAAAATCAGTACGAGACCACGAATCAGACGCGGATTCAGAATCTGGAGACTCAACTTGTGAACGAGAAACTATCTGAGTCTGAAGCGACAGAGAAGTTCATTACCAGGGTGAAGAATCTGCGTGATCAGATGACTGCAATTGACATCACCATCACCAACGAGAATCTAGCACAAAGGTGCATACGGATTCTCCCACCAAAGTACGACGGTCTTGTTACGGCGTTGAATACGCAGAACAGAAATCCGTCCCTCAACTTTGAGGATTTCAGCACGATGCTTCTGGAGGAGAAAATGCGTCAAAAGACGAGGACTAGAGAAGATTCGGCTTTCTCGACTGAATCAAAGAAAGGTAAGGGTAAGGACTCTGGTAACCCATCTTCTTCTGATGATAAAAAGAGAAAAGAAGATCAAGTGCTTCTGTTGCAACAAGGCAGGGCACAAGCAGAATGAGTGCCGGAAGAAGATTGTACATGAGAAGAACGGATGATAAAAAGAGAAAGAAGAAGATCAAGTGCTTCTATTACAACAAGGCAGGGCACAAGTAGAATGAGTGCCAGAAGAAGATTGCAGATGAGAAAAACGGAGTAAAGAAAGAGTCCAGCAATAGCGCGCACACAGTACCAGTAGAACTGTTCGTAGCAATTGAGGAGATTTACACGGAGGCAGTTCTTGTACATGCGGAAGAACCTTCGATTGTGCATCACGCCACATGATCAGTCGGAAGGATTGGTATACCTCTCTACATCCGATAGGGAATGACATCCTGATAGCAGTCGGTAATGATACAAAATGTCCAGCAAAAGGAAAAGGTACGATTGCTCTCAAGTCAGATAGAGTTGTAAAACAGTTGTCCAATGTTTTTTATGTGCCAGATATTAAGAGGAACTTGTTGTCTGTTTCTACGATCATGGATCAAGACCTCAAAGTTCTTCAATAAGAATGGTGCACAGATTTTGGATCTTCAAGGGAAGGTCGTTGGTAAAGATACACGACACAACAACATCTATGAACTCTCAGCTTTCAGTGCTCGAGCCGATGTGAGCAGCAACACTAAGTTGTGGCATGAAAGGTTTGGTCATCTAAACCTTAGTTCTTTAAAGGAGATGCATAAAAGTGGAATGATTGCAGACCTATCACAAATTACAGATCTACCCGATGTATGTGAAGCTTGCATGATGGACAAGCAGCATCGGCAGCCCTTTCCTAAAGAAGCCAGCAAGGCAAAGGCTCCTCTAGAGCTCGTTCATCCGGACCTTTGCAGAAAGATGGAGACAGAAGCTTTGGGTGGTTCCTACTACTTCATGACGCTGATCGACGAACTACAGTAGAAGAATATGGATATACTTCCTGAAGACTAAAGATGAGGCTTTTCGTAAGCTCAAAGAATGGCATGTAATGGTCGAGAAAGAAACGGGGAGAAAGGTGAAGAAGTTGAGATCAGACAGAGGTGGTGAGTTCACATCAAGTGAATTCGAAAGTTACTGCAAAAGTCACGGGATCAAGAGACAGAAACCCCCGCCACATACACCACAGCAAAATGGAGTAGCAGAGCGCAAGATGCGCGTCATCTGCGAAATGGACAGGAGTATGATGAAAGGGAAAGAGTTGCCAAAGACTTTCTGGACTGAAGCATATAACACGACAGTTTACATTCTGAATCGTAGCTACACGAAGGCTGTGAACGAGATGACTCTACTGCAAGCCTTTTCTGATAAGAAACCTTCAGCTGCACATTTCAGAGTTTTTGAATGTGACTGTTTTGTGCATGTCCCTGATGCTAACAAGACCAAATAGGAACCGCCGAAGAGCCAGAAGTGTATTTTCTTGGGCTACAGTGAAGAGGTGAAGGGTTACCGTCTCTATAATCATGTTACCAAGAAGATAATGGTAAGTCGCGATATGGTCTTCTCAGAACAGCCGCATCAATTGGAGGAGGATGCTTCCTTCCAAGACAACCAGGACCAGGATATCCGTCCAGTACAACCACCAACAGCAGACCAAACTCCCCTAACGGTGCTTGGGAGGATTCAAGATAAAGAAGATGAAGAACAGCCTGCAGAACCACAACGGCAACCGCCATTTCCGAAGTAGACAAAGCAGCTTTTGGACGGCAGAGATCCTCTAGCCATTGAGGAGGAACCATCCGAACACCGCCGGTCCAAGAGATTAGAGGAGCAAAGAAGGGCGCAAGAACACGCAGGGATTCTAACCAAATCCTCAGTGGGCTAGGACATCTCCATAACTAATCAGGAATTGACTCAAAAACTCCGTTAATGCAGCGATGACACCAACCATCCACACGCATCTTCTATAGCCATGGGCCGAGGGAAGACCCACGTGGGGAACCATCCAGAAGAAATAAGAGATCTTCTATGGCCATCGACTTGACCAAGAGCAAAAACGAGCTGGAGAAAGCTTTATAATAGAGTGCCCAAAATGCGCGACTGGTAGGGAACTTCCAGCAATGTAAGATGGCTCTGCATTGCATCTAGGATCGGATAACTAGTGTGGTCGAATTTCTCATGCCACAATCTTGAGGTATCTCTCTCATTTTGAACCATCAATGCATGGATCTTATAGAGGCCGTTCTTCTACTATAACCCACACACAATCACCCATGCTAGTGGCCTTGGACCGTATGATGACATCTTTGTAGAAGTTGACTAATAGACATCAAGTCCTTGCACTGATCTAAGTTGTAAAGTACTTCCTTGAGTGCCTTCTCTTCTTTGGTGGTGGTCATGAATAGCATGGTTCTTCTTCCCTTGATGGGAGAACTCTACCTTGGGCATAGTTTTCCACTACCAGAGTATTGGCTACAACAAGCAACCTGCTTCAATCATTCTAACACATTGATGATGCCTCCACATCTCCAATCTCTGATTTGAGCATCTGCAAGTGTAGTGAGCTTCTTTGTGAATCCATCATATCCGTAGGCTTGAGCTCCACTCCTTCCATTATCTCCCAGATCAATCTTGCTATTGGGAATTGGCATGCGGGAAGTCATGACAGAATAGCTTCTGAGCAAATTTTCCCACTCTTATGGAGGTTTTATGAGCACATTTTGGAACAAGATGGGAGAGAGTTTGCAAATACCTTTGTTTGCTTTCCAATTCATGAGTTCGCTATACCAGGCAGCTCCAATTTCTGACATGTTATTGGAGCCAAAGGTGGCAGTCTCCTAGTCTTAATCAACTTTTGAAGGAAGGAGCTCCTTTATGTGGAAGGAAACTCCAGTTTCAACAAGGCCTTACAAGCAGGTCAATTGGGGGAGCAAATGGGCACCGGGCCAACCCTGTAGATGGCCGATCTGGGGCTATGCTAACCCAAGAGGCGGGCAAGCCCACCATAGCAGGTCAACTGATCGGCCTGTTCTTAAAGCCTGCCAGGACCCCCAAAGGCCCACAACTGAGTGAGGTTGAGGCATATAAATAGGACCCCTCACTTTTTCTTTTTCTTTTTGGACCCTTCACTTCTAAAAGAGCTGTTGTTTGGCAGCCCTACCTGCCTACAACCCATTTGACGCCATGTGTTCCCTTATGTAACCCCTGCTCCTCCTGCCCCTATGTCCTCCTCGTATGGCGGCTCGCAGGTGGGGCAGTGACCTCCAACAATCTCTACTAAACTGTCTCACAAAAGCAGCCGAGAGTTATTGTCTAGAACCAGCCTGAGGTTGTGCACATCTTGACGTCATTTCAAGAGACTGCAGATTCAAACTCACAACAAGTTTTTCTAGTGACATATTCACTATCTTATAAAGCAACTCAATTTGCACCAACCATGATTCCACTCACTCCATCCTTCTCCAAGTATCCCCTCACCTGTTGTTTCACCATTCAAGCAGGAACATGTCAAATGAGGGCACTTTCCTTGAGGACATCAAAAGGTTGCTGATGTATCATGTATCTTCGATATGAGTGACAGTGGCTGCATAGAAGTCCAGAGATTTTCAGCATCACGTATGGGTGTCCCTTGCATGTATTAATTAGGGCACATGATAGCCAAGTCTTTCTGCTCACATATTACATCTTTTGCATCATCCTATACATGCCATGACACATAATGCACATCTGGGACATGTCCTTCCTCACCCATTTTGCAAAAAAGTTCTTGTAGCTTTGCATATATATCTTTGCTTTGAGAATGTCTTGTGTCCCCCACCACAAATGTCTGCACAATTCCACCAACCTCAGTCCAAGTTTGTCCTGAGTTCATCCATGCTTGTTCTATCACTCTCATTGCCTCGACCTTCATCTCCTCCGCCGGCATGTGTGCACCTGCATAAAGATTAGACATCAAGACATAAGCTGCACAATCCTTTTCATCCAATCGTACTGCATGTTCAAAGGCTTGTCTTCCAAGCTCCACATTGCCCCACTTTCGACAAGCCCCCAATACAGTTAGCCACACCACAAGATTAGGCTGGAAAGGCATCTTCTCCACCATCGCAACCGCCTGGTCTAACTGGCCAGCACGGCCAAGGAGATCAATAATGCACGTATGGTGCTCAATAGTTGGAGTGATATCATAGCCTTTGCTCATGGCCTCAAAGTACTTCTGGCCCTTATCTACTAGACCTGCATGACTGCATACAATAAGAACACTAAGGAATGTGATTCCGTTCGGCTTGACGCCTGCTGCTCTCATTCTCTTAAGCATACAGAAGACCATTTTACTTTCTCCTAGCTGGGCATATCCTGCAATTAGTGTGGTCCATAAAACTACATCTCGAACTGGCAGCTTGTCAAACACTTCACATGCTTTTGCAAGCAAGCCACATTTGGCATACATGTCGACCAAGGTGCTGCCAACAAAAGGATCTCTCTCCAAATCCTGCTTGGCAATCTCAGCATGTATTTCTTGGCCCTTATCTATGGCTCTTATGCTGCCACAAGCTTTCAAGCTGCAAACAAATGTGACAGCATTTGGACAGACACCCTCAAGTTGCATCTGTGTTAAACAATTCAATGCTTCCTCACCGAGCCCATGTTCAGCATAGCCTGCAATTAGTGCAGTCCATGAGCACACAGTTCGAACTTGCAGCTTGTTGAACACTTCCTGTGCTTTTGCAAGCAAGCCACATTTGGCATACATGTCAACCAAAGCGCTGCCAACAACAGGGTCTGTTTCCAATTCCTGACTGGCAATTGCAGCATGTATTTCTTGGCCCTTGTGTATGGCTCCTATACTGCCACATGCTTTCAACATGCAAATAAACGTGACGGCATTTGGAGAGAACCCCTTGAGTTGCATCTGTTCGAAACAGTTCAGTGCTTCCTCACCAAGACCACATTCAGTATATCCTGCAATTAGTGTAGTCCACGAGACAACATTTTGAACTGGCAGTTGGTCAAACACTTCCCGTGCTTTTGGCAGCGAACCACATTTGGCATACATGTCGACCAAGGTGCTACCAACAAAAGGATCTCTCTCCAATTCCTGTCTGGCGATCTCAGCATGTATCTTTCGGCCCTTGCCTATGGCACCTATGCTGCCACAAGCTTTCAAGCTGCAAACAAACGTGACAGCATCTGCAGGGATGCCCTCCAGTTGCATCTGTTTGAAACAGATCAGCGCTTCCTCACCAAGCCCCTGTTCAGCGTATCCTGCAATTAGTGCAGTCCATGAGACTACGTCCCGAGATGGCAGCTTCTCAAACAATTCCTGTGCTTTTGCAAGTGAGCCACATTTGGCATACATGTCAACCAAGCTGCTGACAACAAAAGGATCTTTTTCCAATTCCTGCCTGGCAATCTCAGCGTGCATTTCTCGCCCTCTTTCCACATCTTGCAATTTAGCACAAGCTTTCAATAAGGCCACAAACGTATACTTGCTAGGATGTACAGAATCCTCTTGCATTTTCTGGTACAGGTTGAGGGCATGCTGTGATTTCCCACATTCAACATTACCCATGATGAGAGAAGTCCAAGAATATCCATTCCGATCATTTAACCTGTTAAAAGCTTGCTGAGCATCGTACATGCTTCCACATTCCACCAACATTGGGACAAGGTAGTTTCCGAGAGATCTATGAGCGTCAAGCCCACGTTTGCACATGTAGGCATGCAAGCGCTTGGCATATGCTGGACTTTTCTTTTTTCTACACTTCTGCAAGATGCATATGAAGTTCTCAACCGAAGGTGGCTGAGGCATTCGTTCCATAGAAGTGAGTGCCTCCTCGAAGCTCAGCATATCCAAGCTGCGGTTCCCTCGCAACTGTTTTGCTGTCAGGGGATTCGCCTGTACAATTTTCATTGCCACTTTTCATCGCAAACGTGGTGGGAGACGGTTTCACGATACTTTGATCAGTGCATAGACTCAACAGTTGCCCATTGGAGCTCATATCCATCATGTTCATCAATTTGAATATTTTACTCCCAAGAAAGAAATCTTTACAGAATTAATTTTTGTAAGTATGCAATTTGCGAAACGAAGTGTACCTTAGCATGAGTTATGGATGTCATTTGGATGTCATTATGGGTAGTTGATTAATTTTGGTAATGATGTCTTTACTCTTAACTCCTTGGCGTTTTTTCTACACTTAAGATGATATGTTACCTTTCCAATTCACTTTCTCTTCTTCCCCCAAGTGATGTTTGAGCCCACTCTAAGACCCTCCCATGAGCATGTTGTCCACCCCTTACTTGAGATTGTGTGCCAAGATTGTCTCAAGACTATTATTTTAGTCGCAACATTTTTGCTCCTTGCATTATTGCTCTAGTCCCCTTTTTCTCTCCACTTTTGAATCTATGCTCTACTACATTTCTTACACTAGTATGCACTCTCTATTATGCTATGCTCCTCTTCTTGTCCCCAGCACCCCTTACATATCTCAGGTTTCTTTAAAAAATCTTACCTTCCTCTACCTAACCTACAGGACTTTCCATAGCTATTCTTCCCTTACTTGCCTCTTGAGAAGTCCCTTCATGGTAAAGAGTATTTCTACATGCCCAAGTAAAGTTGTCAACTCCTGCACCTTCCATGACACACAATAAATCTAATGAGTGGCTCCAATATAGCTTGAACAAGATGATAGTCATGTATAGATATTTCATGGATCAACATCGATTGCCTAAGAGCAAGAGAGGCTCAATTCTACATGAGTGGAAGGGTCACATCTTAAACTTTATGTTTGGTAATCATGTTAAGGTGCAACACATCTACATGGGAAAGAACATCACATTTGTCCATCCTTGAATCAACCTAAGATAGAATCACATTCTCTACTTTATTTTCTTGTAAAAGATGTGTTCCTTATGGTATGTTTATCATTATCTTCATCTTGAATGCCGCAAGTAGTCGAAAAAGTGCATGCGCATAGTGAAATGTATACCTCTAGTCACATTGGCACTCATCAATTATGTGTAGGATTAGCTTGGACAATATGAACCAAGAATAAGTTTTTTAGATTAGTGTGTTTAAGAATTGTGTTAATTTATACCTTTAGGATGAGTTTGTCATGTATTTTCAAAGTATACTATATTTGAGGCTCTTTTTATCCTCTACCCTTGACTATGCAGCTTTAAATACTTATTACACAATATTTCCACATTTGCATTTTATTTCTTAAGTATTTCCTGTAGAATCCCGTAGGATAGAATGGATGCATCTTGCAAGAGGTGTGAGAGCACAATGAAAGAAAGATGGTAGTTCTCTATATTATGATTGTTAGAGAGAGGTCTCTCTCTTATAGAAAGGGGGAGAAGGTAATACCTTCCCTACATAAGTGGCAATCAGTCCCTACATCAGTGGGAATCAATCCCTACATCAGTGGGATTGCCTTTGTCTTACATCATCCCTTAGGTCACACACTAGACACATCATAGCACTTGATGTGCCTTTACAACACACGCAAACACACATGTGACTCCCCTAGATGCACACATGCACCATAGAGCAAGCCCTTGATCATACTTATCCCAACATCCCCTCCCTCAAGGGGTTGCCTCTTGCAGTGTCAAGGATACATCTAGTCTCATAGTTTCTCGGTGGTCAAGGATAAATCTATGGCTAGGATCTCATGCTAGCAAGGGTTCCAAGGGTGTGAGGTTCACAGAAATGGGATAGACAAAACACATATCACATGGTCTATATCATATGGTGACCAGAGGTGATTTACAAAAGACATAACATATTCTTTTTGGAGTACTACTCCAGGCAGAGAACCTCAAAATTTGACCAAGTGATGATAAACAAAAAAGTGCTTAAAAAGCATAGTCTTCATAGGAGGCGTCATCTTGTGGAGGCACATCAACTGAAAGTAGATTGGCAGTTTCTGACTTCGTGTTGCTTCCTTTTTGGCTTTACTGGAGGTTCTCTGCCATCCAAAAGCTGCTTTACCCACTTCGGGAATGGCCATGTAGAGTTAGCTGGTTCCCGCATAGTTACACGAGAGTGGAGCATTGATATCTAATAGCTTTACCTTCAAATGTACCAACAAATTGTTCCTTTTTTACAACATCTGGCAGTTGTCCTAAGCTGCTGGCTATCCATCTTGTTTCAAATTGCCCCACATGACTATCGGGGTCATATCCTTTCTTGCCTATGAATTTTGTAGCCTTGATCATCATTGGATTTAGCATGCTAGGTGGTTGTTGGGGTGGAAGAGTCTGTGGGGGTGGAACATGGTGTCTGCTTTGTGGTTGAGGAGTTATGGGTCAAAAAGTCACCTTCTAGTTGCTAAACAGATTCCTGCAGCCAAGTAAGTATCGTAAGTAGTCTGTATGAAGACCTCAGCTGGGGTTAGTGTATCGAGGAGTTGGAGGTTGGCTTCAACTTCCTGGAACTCTGAGCTTCGAATAGAATCCAATGAAGAGCTGACTTCACTAGAGACATAATCCGGATCCTCTATACTGTTGTCAGAATGTCAGTGGTTGTTGTGTCTTCTGATTCATCTTCAACTCGTGCTCTAGCTCTTTTTCGGGTGAAGTAAGGTGCTCTATTCTCCTCGTCTAACACCCATCTTGAGACTTTCCATGAGAAACTGGTGCTATTCTATCAAGTTTGCCATACCGACTTGATGTTGAATGAGACAGAGTCATGGTCGGCTATGATCTTAGAGAGGTGACTTTACTTAACTTGAGGCAAGATGGTATTGCATACAATCTTGGTCGGATGCTTTGCTACCATAAAAGAGAGTCAACCCAAACTGGTCAGATGCTGGTAGTGATATCTTTTAGTCACCTTCCACCACTTTTGTCTTGATGTAGATGTGCAAGGCTTGTATTTTTGCACCTCGGCCTTCTAAGCACAATCGGTGGTGCTGCTATTTGTTGGAAGTTCTTTGCACATTGTTTTGCTCATGATTTCTATAGTATAGTTGCCTGTCAGATTGGAGTCGAAACACATTTTGAGCAGTTGGATAGTTGGGCTATTGCAACCAAAGCAATTCGAAGTCATTTGGAGGTAGGATCACCAAATGTGTTAAGGGCTAGACTTTCCCTGAACAAAAAGATGTGTAAATAATGCAAAGGCAACAAGACAATGCAACACCCAAGCTCCTTCTCTAAATTTCTCTTAAATTGGAAAAACACTTAAAAGGCATCACTTTTAGCTTTCATGACATAAATCCGAGTCATCCAGATTCTGGTTGTAATCATCTATAAAAGTGACATAGTAAATTGCCCCCCTGAGTGTTGTATTGTCTATAGGTCCACAAACATTCAAATGAATTTGACATATGTACATCTTGGGACAAGTATAATGACTCATGGGTGAAAGCATGCTACGGTGTATATACTATTGGTAGAAATAGTACAAAATTTCAAAAGTACTAAAATCCTATATGAAAATAAAGTTTCAAGAATTTATTTCATAAAAAATTACTTCCAGCATAGCCAAACCTCAAAAGTACTCTAGTTTGACATGGTAAAAAATCAAAGTGCTCACAAGTACACAATTAGTATCAAAATAGTGCCATTTCTTTTTTGCCAAAAAGAGTACTTTTTCAGACACCCTACCATGATTTCACCCTCATAATCCCCTCTACTTCACATATGTCATAGTAAATAGTGCAATTTAAACTTGTTCTAACAATGTTGTCATGAGTGAAGATAGCTTCTTTAATGACTTCTTGTTTAAACTTCTTTAATGACTCATATGCTACAGTTGCTAAAGGAAGGGCATGGAAGTCTTATTCCAAAGAAATGTTCATCTTTTAAAAATGATTTTTGTTAGAGGTGAAAATGAGATGAATGTAGGAAGGTGAATATATTCACTTTCCCTCCAGAGTTTGATCCTTTCAAAAGTTCCTTATGTTGTCCCCAATAGGAGTGCACATGGGTAGTATATTGGTAAGCAGGCAGTTTTGGAGTCAAAGCTAAAAATGCAAACAAATTTTTTGGTGGGTTGCACTATTGAAAGGGAGTTTTAGCTTGAAGCTACAACACTTCATATCACTTCGTCATAAAAGGTGGCTTGAGATGAAGAAAGTAGGTCAACTAACCTTATTTGTCAAAATAAAAAAGACTACATGTGAAAGTTCACAAAAGAAACATTCACCTCTCCACTCTAGTAGTCTCTCTAAGGAGGTAGTGCTAATCAGGTTGCTCTAAATGTTTTATTGTTTGTCATCATGTTAAGGATCCAAGTACTCCAAATGTGCTACTTTGAAGTCCCAATCTTCTCTACAAACCAAATCTTTGGCATCCATGGTTTTGATATTTGCCAATGTACCTGCTGCTACTGTTATAGAATGTAGATACTCTTTTAGTATTGATAGTTTGTTCTCCACCCAATAGAAGTTATTTTTTAGTTTCATACATGTGAGAACTTTGTCTTTGTTGTGGCAAGAAAAGAGATGCTAGTGGCTATGTCCACAGTCCATTGATTGCTTTGGCACATGTAGCAAGAATGAGAATCAGTATTAGGAGGCTGATCCAAATCCAAAAACCAATTTGCCAAGTTATCTACTACAATGGTTTGAGCATATGGTGAGAGGTCTCGGTGGAGCATCTTGCTTTCATAGAGGATGAGCAGCCAACCACAAGGACATTTGAGACAACTGTCGAGGATAATAGTCATGGCATCTTTGGCTTGGCTTCCAAAGTTTGTGTAGGCGGGGGAAGAGAAGAACAAGCTAAGAACTTGGAATGAGAGACATTCATCCCTCATTTCCATAAGAAGATTGTAGAAGAACAACACACAGTCATGCCAAGAATAGACACATGAACTTCAAAATGGTTGTATGGTTAAGGAAAAAATGGCACACATCCTCCCAAAATTCCTACATCTCATACTGAGCCCTTTGTTAGTAACTAAGCATAAATAAGGCCATGGATCATTTTTTTCCTCTTTTCTTTTGGCAAGGCTGAACAAAAGGAACAACTAACCATAGAGCGTGAGCACACATTCAATTGACTAAACTCCTGACTCAAACATGTAACCTGCCATAGTATCGCATTTGTGAGTACAAGTGATCTGGGAAGACAAGGAAGCATTTGAAGAAGCTCAATAATTGGAGCTTTCCATCCGTTTAATGAGATTTCCTCTAGGTATGGCAAACAGGCAATCTGATTTGTGAGCCTTTCTAGCACTGATGGATCTCACACACCTTTCAAATTTAGATGGATGATAGTTGTGGGTAATGGCTGAAGTCTAGCTGCCACTCGCCTCCACACCACAAGGACAACACATCCAATTTCGTGCTACCATACACAAGTCCCTCCACATTGCAAGCATCCACAACCCCAAACTCCATAAGAGACTTTTAGTGGAGGGAGAGAAGAAGCAAGGTTGAGACAATGTTGAGCTTGAGGAGTGGGAAACAACGTGTTGAGATGAGGAGAGGAGTCTTCGCATGTATACACATGCAGTCACGCCTCACTATCTTAAACAACACAAAAGCCAGTTCTCAAAACAAGGGTGCACATCTGAGACATGCACAAATAGCACTGTCTCCAATGTTTTTGATGGATGGCAAATTAGAATATAGTGCCCTTGCCTATGTACTTTTAGTATGTAGTGCTCATTTTTGGCCTATCCTAGAAGGATAGGTCTTAGTAATGAAATTGGGCTTAAGAATATGCGCCATTTTCACTCCAGTCATTCATACTTTCCTCACAACATCTCTAGTTTCACTCGAGTCCTCCACACTATCCTCATATTCTCTCTCTCTCTCTCTCTCTCTCTCTCTCTCTCTCTCTCTCTCTCTCTCTCTCTCTCTCTCTCTCTCTCTCTCTCTCTCTCTCTCTCAGGTTTCTGCCCTCTTTTTCCACAAGACAGGCCCATTTAATGAATTCACCTTGTTTATTTTCTCTCACCCTTTTTTGTCATGAATCTTTCAAGAAATAGCTATCATCTGGCACCTACGGCTCTCCCCCAAAAAATTACAAACTATCTACAAGAGGACGTTGCATGTGAAGCTAGACATGAGAGGACCTTGCACATGATATGGCTCTCCCCCATAAAATTACAAATTATCTACAAGACGACGTTGCATGTGAAGCTAGACATGAGAGGACCTTACATGTGAAGCTCGACAGGAATGAGCTCTCAATAGCATGTCTAAGTCCTCCTTACTTCTTTAGGAAACTCCAATATGATGTATGTTTCTTATAAAACTTTGTAAATATAATCTAATTACTTATCTAAAGCTTTTTATAAACTTTCATGTTCACATCTCAAGCAACATGTCCAAGTCCTCCATACTTCTTTAGGAAACTCCTATGGAATGCATTCCTCTAGAAGATTTGCATGGGATGCACTTTATCCCTTGTTCTCAGAGCAAAGTAGTGTTTTTCTTCTTTGATGCCAAAGTTAAGGTGAATGTCTTGCTTCTCAGATGCATAGTCGAGTACAATATTTGTACTATGCAAATCATTGTGGATCCAACCCTACTCATGGAAGGCTGCAAGCCTAGACAACATGCAAAAGAAAGTTTTGGTGTGGAAGCCATAGTTTGCCTTTCTCTATTGGAATACTCTTGTTTGGCACCCAAACCAAAATTACAATTCATAGAGCCCTTGCGTGTTTTGTAGAAGACTTTGCACAGTGTCCCTCCAGTGAAATATGAGAGCAAAGTAGTGTTGCCCTTCTTTGATGCCAAAGTTAAGGTGAATGTCTTGCTTCTCAAATGCATAGTCGAGTACAATATTTGTACTGTGCAAATCATTGTGGATCCAACCCTACTCATGGAAGGCTGCAAGCCCAGACAACATGCAAAAGAAAGTTATGGTGTGGAAGCCATAGTTTGCCTTTCTCTATTGGAATACTCTTGTTTGGCACCCAAACCAAAATTACAATTCATAGAGCCCTTGCGTGTTTTGTAGAAGACTTTGTGGAGTGTCCCTCCACTGAAATATGACATGAATCCCCAAGTATGGAAACTAAAAATGACATGAGGAAATGGATTTTATTTGACCATGTGCAAAGGAAAGTGATCTGAGTTGTCTTGCACATGGACCATAGAATTATTTGAAAGCTTAGGCTTGATGACAATTTTTTGGATGCATTCAAGCAAAGCTTTGTGCAAAGAGTAAGCGAAAAGAAAGGCGTGTTGATTATATGTTGTCAACTAAAGGACATAACAAATGAGTTTTGGTGAGCTAAATAACGAGTTGCACGAGTGGGCTACAACAATAAAAGGAAATATTTAAGTACAATGCAAGTTGTGTTGATGATGCCATAGTTCCAAGAAAGAAGCAATTACTTTGGGATAAAATTATGTGGATAAAATGGAAGGCAAATGAGGTGCATTCAAAGTTAATTGCGTTTGCCAACAAAAAGGTTGACACAAGGGAGTTTGAGCATGGTGAGAGTGTAACAACACAATGTAGAGCCTATTCAAGTGCAAATTTTGGTAGCACAAGGTTGTCAACAAGCAGCTGTGTTATTTAATTACAATAGGATAAATACAAAGTGCTTATTGACAAGAACATTGATATTGGCTTTGAAGGTCAAACATTTTTGGATAAGATATAACGGGTTGTAGGTTTAGATCCAATTAATTATTTTGAAGCTAAGCATAAACAAACCAGTGGGGCCACTTAACATTGGGAGATGCCACAACTCTATGCACAAAAGACTTGTACTATCCAAGCTTCAAGCACTATATCATGCAAAACTCTATGCACCATCATTTGAGCAAATGCATACACAAACTTCACTCCAAAGTTTAGTAAGTGCACTACACTCTACATGCATATTCTATGTACCATTTGAGTAAATCTTTATAGGAATACTTTGAGGCACAAAGAATGTACATGGACTCCATGTACATGGGCAATGTTTCAATGTGTTCATGATGTCATTGTAAGTGTTGTTTCCTTGTGCCTTTATTGCATGCACATGCTCTAGTCAATGCTCTACATGCATAGTTCATGTGTCATCTAAGAAAACCCTTATGGGATAAAGAACATACATCCAACCTTTACATCAGTGGGCGCATATGTTCAAATCAACACTCCACATGCCAATTCCATGTGCCATCTAAGCAAACCCTTTCTGAACAAATCTCCCATGCACAAATGTCATGTGCAAATTAATATCTCACAGACAAGTTCTATGTGCAATGTAATAAATTTGCATCAAAACATTCCTAAATGTAGGCTAAATCAATAAATCTCACTTGATTTGGTTACACAAAGGTTGGAATGGAATTCCAGTGTGTTCGCAGTGACATTTTTTGAATTGCATGGTGCTTGAGCACACCCACATGTTTAACCAAACACTTTTTGCGTGTCATCTGAGGAAACCCTCATGAAAGTACACCAAAGCACACAATATACACATGAACATGCACATGATGTCTCTAGGCCTTTACACACAAACTTCTTATTGCATCTGACCAAACCCTTGTAGGTATACTCTAAAGCACAAAGAACATACATGTATCTAAATCCCATTGCAAAATTTTCAATCCTATGTTGCTTACTTAGATTGTAGTAGAATGTTTGGCGATGTATTCATGGTGTCAAAAGCATGCAAGTAATTATGTTCTTCCAATAAGTATGCTCTATGTACAAACATTTTGAGTAACCTTTCATGCATTGAATATCGACTACCATGTGAGCCAATCCTCTAGGAGATTTTGTAAGGTATAACAGTTTGCTTGTTGCACGGAAATTTTAGGACCTCAAAAAGAAAACATTGATCCTAATTTAATTCCCGTCAAACAAATGAAGGGTTTAGTCTCCACTGTTGTTGCAAAGAACATGATGGAGGAAAACAAGTTTAAGAAGGTAAAACATGAAGTTCTTGAAGACTTTGTATCAGAAAGTAAAGCTAATGTCACAAAAATTCAAGAGGCTTTTGATGTGAGCGAAGTGAGTAGAAAGGGGTATACTTCAATATTTAGAGTTTTCTCATCAACATTAAAAGATCAACGGATAAAACATGTGTTGTTACCAACACCAGCACAAGTGTGGAAGGAACGAGGTCATCTCAACCAAGAAATTGATAAGTTTATTGGACATTACTTTCATATCGAAAGTGTATATGAAAGTGAAAAGGGAAGCACTATGTATAATGCTTGGAATAATATTTTTCTAGATCTTGAGCAATTGCAAAGACTTATGGTTGAGTACTACAGTATCACATTTGAAGAATGTAAAGGAGATTTGAAGTTTGTTGTGAAGCTCGATGAGTATGAAATCATCAAGGAAAAAAAGATAGAGAGAGTTTCTATCACTTTGATGAATCGATCACAAAGTCCAGCTCAAAGTACTTCAGTGTCCAATCAAAAAGCACGTATGATGGTTGGGCGCATTTGAGGTATGTAAACTATTGCCTTCCAAATTAGTCTTTGCTCGAAATGATATATCTTTCAAACCTGTGGTTTTAAATTACAAGTGAAGACGAAGGACCATGCAGTACTTTATTGGGTATTTCATCAAATAGATATACCATCAATTATCAAGAGTCAAGTCCAAGGACGCCATCTTCAAATTCTAGGGAAGGGTGATTTTCAAATTGAATGGCATATGGCAGGCGACCTAAAGATGCTGAAGTGTATGTTCAATATAAGCAAAGGGGGTAACTCAAAATCTCCTTGCTTGTACTACCAACGAACCAGCACATGTCCTAGATTCTAAATGGTGGAAAAGAGCACCCAATAGAGATAAAGTAGATAAAAATTTCAGAGAAATTCTTGGGATCCTATTATGCAATGTTCACATTTGTACATTGCATGCATTATGTAGGATCATTGATAAACTAGTTTTCCTATATATTGGATTTGCATAGAAACTTCACCCTGAGAGCAGAAGAAAAGAGGCACTACAACCATTAGAAGCAGCGCTATTAGAAATTGGTCTCCATGGAGGAGATGTACATATTATAAAGGATCTTTAAAAATCTACAAATGGAAAAGATGTTCCTATCAAGCCATCTATTGGTGTAGTAAAGGCTAGAAGATTTTTGTCTCTGTTGAGAGTTCATGCTCAACATCATGTGATCATGTGTGCATAGCACCATCACGTGATCATATGTGCATAGCACTAACCTTATAGAGTGCTATAAAGGAAAGGGTTAGATCCCCTAACCCTAACCCTAAAAGGGTTTGTATATATTCTATTTTTTCAACTAATTCTAGTGTACAGTTAGTCATTTGTGGTGTGCTCTCTAGCTGTGCCCTCTCTCCTCATCTCCACTCTTCTCCTCTCCCCTCTTCATATTTTGTCATGGTATCAGAGCTTGGTTCTGCCTTCCGTTGAGGCGCCATCCTTCTTGTGAGAGTTCTTGAGAGATTTCCGTCATTGAGAGAGTAAGAGAGATCCATTTCATGAAAGATTCATTGAGCGTAAGAGAGTCCCTTGAGTAGTTTCTTTGTGAGGATCCATGTGAGGAGAGATTTGAAAGGTTTGAGAGAGAGAGATCTATAGGGAGCGACGCCACGAGCTGCATGAGCAGCAAATCTGAAGCAGCACCTACGAGTCTCTACAGTCAGACTGCACGATTGCGGATACGCCTCAATAGCATGGTCAGCCAGTCACTCCAAGCTCCCTAGCCTTCCATCGAAAGAAACGTACTTCAAGTGCCTTCATCAACAAAGTCACTCTAGAGAGCAGCAACTCCCCAATGACAAAGGACGACCTCCTGCAAAGACCGCTCTAACAAAAAGGTGGCTACACAACTGGCTCCTACGACCCGGGAAGGATTAGCCGAGCTCCATCGACGCCCATGCTTCATCTCACAGCAAAGGCACCTCAGCCAAATCTTCCAACGGCCTTCTCCATCAAAGTGGCGCTCCAACTTACGGCCAAATAGCCTCTGCATAGTATCAAGCCTTCCGCTCCCACAACCGACAGCCCTCCTGCATGGAAATCGCGAGCGAGGCTCCTCAGATTTCCCATGGAGGATATTTACGGGGTCTTGCTGACAAATAGCAGCGTTGAGAGCGATTCGAACTCCAGTGGCGAGATCAGAAGCGAGGCGCCATAGCCAGGGAGCTCAGCTGCTGGAGAAAGCCGACGCGCCGTGATAGCCATAGGGAGCCGACGAGGGCGTGGGGCGAGCTGCGTTGGGCGAGGGACGAGAGGCGAGGAAAAGAGAGTGCCAGAGAAGAGCCTTTATCGCAACGTCTACGCGGACCAGCTGCTCCAACTCCTCAACAAAGCCACAGGCCTCCAACGCTCACGCGACGGAATCACGGACGGAATCGGCATCTACGACAGAATCTCCGAAAGATTCCGGTGGCCCTCCTATCGACACGTGGCAACGACATCTTATCCGGCCACGTCAGCAGGCTTCAGCATCTGCCACGTCACCACCTTATCCATCTGCCACGTCATCAGCCAATCCTAACTGCCACGTCATCACCGACTGCCACGTCATCTGCCACGTCACTTGTGCCACGTCATCTGTGCCACGTCATCATTGCCACGTCATCAGCCACATCACTTGCCACGTCATCAATGACACATCATCAGGCCATGTCACTTGCCACGTCATCAGTGACACGTCATCAGCCACGTCACTTGCCACGTCATCAGTGACACGTCATCAGGCCACGTCATCTGGCCACGTCATCTGTGCCACGTCATCTGCCACGTCACTTGTGCCACGTCATCATTGCCACGTCATCAGTGCCACGTCATCAGTGACACCTCAGCACTGCCACCTCAGCACAGAGCTTCACTGGCACACCTCTTGCTAAGCACAGTGCCACATGATCACTGCATGTGACTCACAGTGACACATCATCATTGAGCACCATTTGCACTCCTTTTGCCCCTCCACCTAGATCAAGTCATATCTCTTGATCCAGGAAGAATTTGAGGGTGCTCCAAAAAGGAAAGTCGCTCGATTTTTCGTGCTCTACGCGCTCGTTACATCACGCGCACATTTCGGCGCAAGTTACACTCACATTTGAGCCTCGTCGACAAAACCACTTCCTTCACGCACATTTGCCTCTACATCGACGCATCTGACCCAGCACTTAAAAAGAACAAAAGAAAAGGAATTATTTGCTGCTCTTTCATCGATCGACGGTTGGTTTAGATCTAGATCAGAGTAGACTAGATCGCCATAGAGGGGACGCTTTGAATTCCCCAAGTTGCCAATCTAAGCCATGCCCGAAATTCCCGACTAGTACCTACTCGGAGTCAGTCCATACGCTCACATCCGATTTCACATCATTACATTACCTGAAACCTTACGTTCATCAGTTCAGTGAGCAGACTTCAGAGTTCAGAGGCATTGCAGATTGATTCAGTGGGCAGATAGCACTTGATTTCACACACACATGCCACCATTGTAAAGCCTATTTGGCTATCTCACGGCATCGTGCACATCATTTTTTAGCCTTGTAAAGCCTCTTGGCTATTCCCGGCATCATTGCCACAAGCCTTGTAATACAGATCAGATCTTATTTACTGCAGTTCTATCTTCACCGACGGTACAGAGATTTCACTTGGCATCTTCAGTGTATTTGCAGTTGATTCATACAGAGTTTTTTCAGGACACTTTTGAGTACATTATTTGCACCATGTCGACTAGCAACCTCAATCTGGAGGCATCTGCTAAGTTAGACAACTCCAATTATGGTACATGGAAATACCGAATGGAGACCATTCTTGTTCTTCAGGACAAATGGGAGTATGTCGATGGATCCATACCTAGACCATTGGCCGATCCATCTGTTGTCACAGCACCAGCAACGGGATCTACATCGGGATCTACATCTACACAAACAGTTTCCGCACCAGTAGCAGATCCTGCCATTGCCCGAGCTCAAGCAGAATGGGATAAGAAAGATAAGTATGCCTATCACCTGATCAAGCAGAATGTGCAAGATGTCATGCTAGGACAGCTCAACACAGTCAAGACATCAAAAGAAGCATGGGATATGTTCGCAGCTCTCTACGAGTCCAAGAACACATCCAGGATTCTCACCCTGAGAAACCAGATCAACCAGAGTTTCCGCAACAGCAGTGAAACTGGTCATGCTTATGTACTCCGCATCAAAGACTACAACAATCAACTTGCAGCAGCAGGAGAGACTATGAATCCCGCAGAAATGGTTCAAGTAATCCTGAATGGACTAGGAGAAGGATATGAGAATCTAGTCCAGAGTATTGCCATCCAACGGCAAATTCCAACACTTGAAGAACTTCAGTCAGTTCTACTTGGTGAAGAACTCAGGACTCAGGCCATTCAAGCACGTAAAGGTCATTCTAATGATCAAGCATTCACCGCTTCAGACAGAAGCAGAGGCAAAGGCAGAAACAGAGGTAGATCATATCAGAAAAGTGGTCAAAATCAAAGTCAGCATCAGCATCAGCAGCATCCTCAGCAACATCAAAATCAGCAAAGAGGAAATCATTCCAACCGAGGAAGATTCCAAGGACGAGGGAATGCATCCACCAATGTGTCAAACATTCAATGCAACTATTGTCACAAGTTTGGACACTATGAAAGAGATTGCCGCAAGAAGCAGTATGACCAAGGCGGTCAATCCAGCAATAATCGAGGGAATTCTAGAGGAAGAGGAAATCATCGTGGTGGACATTCTAGTCACAGTCATTTTGCAAATGAACATGGCAATATGTTTCTTGCAAGTGAGGAATTGCATCAGACTGATACAATGCACCAAGACACTGATTTCAATCCCAAAGAGGATTTCAGCTATCAAGTCGACCAAGTGGAACAGGATCCTTGGTACATCGACAGCGGTGCATCATCTCATATGACAAATCATCAGGAATGGTTCACAGAAATGAAGCCATTAGAAGGTCAAAAGAATGTCATCTATACAGCAGACAATACACCGAATCCGGTTCAAGGGATAGGAGTTATCCCTATGAACAATTTCACTGGTACAAAAGGATTAGTCAAAGATGTGCTCTATGTTCCGAAGCTCAGCAAGAACCTTTTGTCAGTAGGTCAAATGACGGAACACAACTACAAAGTCATCTTCGACGGTGATGAATGCACTATCAGAGACAAATCCAAAAGAGGTCAGCTAGTAGCAAAAGGTGTCAAGGAAGGACGCTTATACAGGATGCTAGCTACAGTACCAGATAAACATGCCATGTCAGCTCAAATGCAACAGATGCCACTATCTGCAAAATGGCACAAGAGATATGGTCATGTCAACTTCAAGTACTTGTTAGATCTAAGGAATCAAAATATGGCAATTGGGATTCCGAAGCTACAGTTTCTTGGAAAAGTTTGTGAAGCATGCTGCTTCGGCAAACAAAAGCGAACCAACTTTGTCAGAAGTACCTCTCGTGCACGAGGTATTCTTGATTTAATTCATACAGATGTATGGGGTTATGCCCAAACCCGCAGCATCAATGGTTCACTTTATTACTTGACCTTCATCGACGACTACAGTAGATATTGTTGGGTCTACTTTCTGAAAGAGAAATCTGAAGTGTTTGCCAGATTTCAAGAATTCAAAGCCATGGTAGAGAACCAAACAGGCAGAAAGATCAAGGTCATGAGATCAGACAGAGGAGGTGAATACATGTCTTCAGCCTTCATGAACTTTTGCAAAACTCACGGCATTCGAAGACAATTCACATGTGCAGATACTCCTCAGCAAAATGCAATAGCTGAAAGGAAGAATGGGACTTTAGCAGACAGTGCTAGAGCAATGCTTAGTGAAAAGCATCTTCCGAATCAGTATTGGGCAGAAGCAATAGCTACAGCTAACTACTTGCTTAATCGGCTTCCTACCGAACCGATACAAGGTATGACTCCTTATGAAGCATTCACTGGACACAAGCCACGCATTGGGCATCTCCGCATATTTGGTTGCATAGCATATGCCCACATACATGATGATCATCGCAGGAAATTGGATGCGAAGTCACGCAAATGCATCATGGTTGGCTACAGTGAAGAAAGTAAAGCATACAAATTGTATGATCCCATCAACCGCAAAGTCATCATCTCCAGAGATGTAATCTTCGATGAGGAATCAGAATGGAAAACCTCACCTACACAGGAGATAGAAGCATCGACTTCACAGTCATCTACAGAACAGGTTGATGAAGAAGAGCAAGAATTGCCAGCAACACCTCAATCAGCGTCACAGCAGCTCAGACGGTCTACTAGGGAAAGCAGACCACCAGCCAGATTGACATATGCTCAGAAAGGCAAAGCAATTCAGGTGGAAACCACCAACTATGCTCTTATGACTACCATCATGGCTACAGAAGAGCCAGTGTACTTCGAAGATGCAGTAGATAAGCCAGAATGGCAAACTGCAATGAATGAAGAAATGGATGCTTTGTATAAAAATAACACTTGGGTATTATGTGACCTTCCACCAGGAAAGAAGGCCATAGCCAACAAATGGGTATACAAAGTGAAGTACAATCCAGATGGTAGTATTCAGAGATACAAAGCCAGATTAGTTGCAAAAGGATTTGCACAACAATATGGCCAAGATTATGATGAGACTTATGCTCCAGTAGCAAAGATGGATTCCATACGGTTCTTGATATCGCTAGCGACACTCAGTAAATGGAATGTGTATCAGCTCGATGTCAAGAATGCATTTCTCAATGGTTATCTAGACGAGGATGTCTACATGCAACAACCAGCAGGTTATGTTGAACCAGGAAAAGAGAACAAGGTTTGCCATCTCAAGAAAAGTCTCTATGGCTTAAAGCAAGCACCCAGAAGTTGGTACAGCAGGATTGACAAGTATTTTGCTGATCTGGGATACATGAAGTCCAATGCAGATCATACTCTCTACTACAAAGTTCAAGGGGAAGATATTACTATTGCACTTTTGTACGTAGATGATCTGATTGTGACAGGAAGCAAGGATAGCTTCATCAGAAAGCTAAAACAAGACTTATCTGCAGAGTTCGACATGAAAGATCTTGGACTTATGCACTATTGTCTTGGAATTGAGTTCTGGAGAGATTCAAATAGCACATTCATGAGTCAGCTCAAATATGTTGACAGTCTCCTGAAGAAGTTTCATATGGCAGATTGCAAGATTGCAGCCACTCCCATGGAACAGAGTTTGAAACTTACTAAAGATTCAGAAAAGCCTACAGTCAATGACAGATACTACAGGCAACTCATTGGATCTCTTATATATCTGACAATCACACGGCCAGATATTTGTTATGCAGTAAGCTCACTAGCACAATTTATGGCAAATCCAAAACAGTCTCACTGGAATGCAGCCAAAAGAGTCTTGAGATACATCAGAGGTACAAGACAATTTGGGATAGAATACAGAGGAAGTCATCCACGGTTGCATGGATACTGTGACAGTGACTATGCTGGAGATCATGAGACCAGGAGATCGACACAGGGATATGCATTTTTCCTTGGTCACGGTGCTATATCATGGTTGTCAAACAAACAACCAACTGTTTCTTTGTCTTCAACTGAAGCAGAATATAGAGCACTCACTACAGGTGCATGTGAGGCTATATGGCTCAGAAGACTATTGTCAGAAACAGATTACTTTGATGAATCAAAGCCAACAACAATATACTGTGATAATCAATCGGCTCAAGCATTGGCCAAAAATCCAGTATATCACTCCAGAACAAAGCACATTGATGTCAGAGAGCACTTCATCAGAGAAAGAGTGTTACTTGGTGACATCATACTGCAACATTGTGATAGCAAAGACAATGTTGCAGACATCTTTACCAAACCACTCGGTAAAGAGCTATTCGAGAAACACCGACTAGCTCTTGGTTTGATGCAGAGGAAGGACATTCCCATTAAAGGGGTGTGATGGAATGTAATGCTCAGTCCTTCTTCGATTCCCCAGAATCATCATCTTGAGGGAAGGCCTACTTCATGATGTTGATCTTGAGGGAAGGTGTTGAGAGTTCATGCTCAACATCATGTGATCATGTGTGCATAGCACCATCACGTGATCATATGTGCATAGCACTAACCTTATAGAGTGCTATAAAGGAAAGGGTTAGATCCCCTAACCCTAACCCTAAAAGGGTTTGTATATATTCTATTTTTTCAACTAATTCTAGTGTACAGTTAGTCATTTGTGGTGTGCTCTCTAGCTGTGCCCTCTCTCCTCATCTCCACTCTTCTCCTCTCCCCTCTTCATATTTTGTCAGTCTCATCCAGAGAAAAAAGAAAAGGCAATAAAACAACATTTGTATCAAGGATAAAGCATAACTTGTGGAGAAAAGTACACAATGTTGTCAAAGATCATCAGGAAGATGGATTGGCAAGAGATGTCAAGGCAGAAGTGTGGAAATGCTTAGATAAGCTTTTTATTTTTTGTGACCAAGCCACCTTTAGCAAAAATGATCAACAAGCATTTGAAGAAGCGGTAAAGAGTTTTGGAAAGGCAATAAAAGAGGCTTGGACAACATGTAACATCACTCATTAAATGGTAAGAACAATATCCTATTTTTGTGCATGTTTTTTTTTTAAAGCAAGCAATATTAGTTTTATAAATTCTAATGCCCACTTGCCTATGTATCAAAACAGCATATAATCTACAATCACCTTCCTTTCTTTGTAAAAAAATATGGATGCCCTATGTTGAGAGTTCACACTCAACATCATGTGATCATGTGTGCATAGCACCATCACGTGATCATATGTGCATAGTAGTAACCTTATAGACTACTATAAAGGAAAGGGTTAGATCCCCTAACCCTAACCCTAAAAGGGTTTGTATATATTATATTTTTTCAACTAAATCTAGTGTACAGTTAGTCATTTGTGGTGTGCTCTCTAGCTGTGCCCTCTCTCCTCATCTCCACTCTTCTTCTCTCCCCTCTTCATATTTTGTCATGGTATCAGAGCTCCCTTGCCTTCCGCTGAGGCATTGCGATTCTTGAGAGTGTGAGAGAGATTGTGAGATTAAGAGTTCTCGAGTGTTCTTGTGAGAGTTCACTTCCGTAGAGAATTTTCATTCATTGGAAAGATTTCCATCCATTCAACTCCACTGCAAGAGTTCTTTGATTGAAAGCAAGAGAGAGTGATCTTCTTCAAGTGTTTGTGAGAAAGATAGGGAGAGTTCTTCATAATCTTATAAGAGAGAGAGAGATTCCTCTTCTTCTTGCTTGATAGAATTCCGTCCTTGAGAGAGAGAGAGAGAGAGTTCTTCTTTTTGTGAGAGAAAGAGATTGAAATCCATTCATGCTGAGAGAAAGTGTGAGAATTTCTATGAGGAATAGAGGACTCTGAGAGATTAGAAGAAAGAGCCTCCGTCTTAGAGAGAAAGAGAGACTCCAAAGTAGCAAGGGTGGCCGACTAGCTACAACGACTCCATCATCGCTAAGAGCCAAGGCCTCCAAGGCTCTTCTACAACTTCATTGCACCACTCCACAAGCCTCTACTAGCTATCTTGACCACCTACATAGCCGCTCAATAGTAGCACCTTAGCCTCTCTCATGATAAGGGGCCGTCAACCGAGCTCCAAGATGGCTACCTTGGAGACGAGTCCTTTGACTTTGGCTCGTTCTAGTCCTTTTGCAACAAGCAACTAAGGCTCTCCAATAGCAGACATCACAGGCGGCTCCAACACATTCAATGACACACTATTGGATCCATCGATACTGGACAAATGGGAGCATGTCGATGGGTCTACATCTAGACCATTGGACAATCCAGCCACCAGTAGCTCTACTCCATCTATTGCCACAGCACCAGCAATGGGATCTACAATGGCATCTACAGGTACATAAATAGTTTTCGCACCAGTAGCAAATCCTGCCATTGCTTGATCTCAAGTAGAATGGGATAGGAAAGACAAGTGTGCCTATCACTTGATCAAGCAAAATGTGTAAGATGTCATGCTAGGACAACTCAACACAGTCAAGACATCAAAAGAAGCATGGGATATGTTCACAGCTCTCTACAAGTCCAAGAACACATCCAGGATTCTCATCTTGAGAAACCAGATCAACCAGAGTTTCTGCAACAGCAGTGAAACTGGTTATGCTTATGTACTCCGCATAAAAGACTACAACAATCAACTTGCAGTAGTAGGAGAGACTATGAACCCCATAGAAATGGTTCAAGTCATTCTAAATGGACTAGGAGAGGGATACGAGAATCTAGTCTAGAGTATTGCCATCCAACGGCAAATTCCAACACTGGAAGAACTTCAGCCAGTTCTACTTGGTGAAGAACTCAGAACTCAAGCTATCCAAGCTCAAAAACATCATTCTAATGATCAGTCATTCACAGCTTTAGACAGAAGCAGAGGCAGAGGCAAAGGCAGAGGTAGATCATACCAGAGAAGTGATCATCATCAACAAAATCAAAGTCAGAATCAGCATCATCCTTAGCAACATTAGAATCAACAAAGAGGAAATCATTCCAATCGAGGAAGATCCAAGGACGAGGGAATGCATCCACCAATGTGTCAAACATTCAGTGCAACTACTGTCACAAGTTTGGACACTATGAAAGAGATTGCCGCAAGAAGTAGTACGACCAAGGTGGTCAATCCAGTAGTAATCGAGGGAATTCCCAAGGCAGAGGAAATCATCCTGGTGGACATTCTAGTCACAGTCATTTTGCAAATGAACATGGAAATATGTTTCTTACAAGCGAGAGGAATTACATCAGACTGATACAGTGTGTACCTAGACAGTGTACCTAGACACTAATTTAATTCCCAAAGAGGATTTTAGCTATCAACTCGACCAAGTGGAATAGGATCCTTGGTATATCGATAGCGGTGCATCATCTCACATGACAAATCATCAGGAATGGTTCACAGAGATGAAACCATTAGAAGGACATAAAAATGTCATCTACACCGCAGACATTACACCAAATCTAGTTCAAGGGACAAGTGTTATCCCTATGAACAATTTTACTGGTACAAAAGGATTAGTGAAAGATGTTCTCTATGTTCCGAAGCTCAGCAAAAACCTCTTGTCAGTAGGTCAAATGACAAAACACAATTACAAAGTCATCTTCGACGGTGATGAATGCACTATCATAGATAAATCCAAAAGATGTCAGCTAGTAGTAAAAGGTGTCAAGGAAGGACGCTTATACAGAATGCTAGCTACATTACCAGATAAGCATGCCATGTCAGTTCAACCGCAATAGATGCCACTCTCTGCAAAATGGCACAAGAGATATGGTCATGTCAACTTCAAGTAGTACTTGTTAGATCTCAGGAATCAGAATATGGCAATTGGGATTCCGAAGCTACAGTTTCTTGGAAAAGTTTGTGAAGCATGCTGCTTTGGCAAACAAAAGCAAACCAACTTTGTCAGAAGTACCTTTCATGCACGAGGTATTCTTGATTTGATACATACAGATGTATGGGGTTATGCCCAGACCTGCAGCATCAATGGTTCACTTTACTACTTGACCTTCATCGATGACTACAGTAGATATTGTTGGGTCTACTTTCTGAAAGAGAAATGTGAAGTGTTTTCCAGATTTCAAGAATTCAAAGCCATGGTAGAAAACTAGACGGGCAGAAAGATCAAGGTCATGAGATCAGAAGAGGAGGTGAATACATGTCTTCAGCATTCATGAACTTTTGTAGAAATCATGGCATTCAAAGACAATTCACATGTGCAGAGACTCCTTAGTAGAATGCAAGAGTTGAAAGGAAGAATGGGACTTTAGCAGACAGTGCTAGACTAATGCTTAGTGAAAAGCATCTTTTGTATTGGGCAGAAGCAATAGCTACAACAAACTACTTGCTTAATCGGCTTCCTACTAAACCGATACAAGGTATGACCCCTTATGAAGCATTCACTAGACACAAGCCATGCATTGGGCATCTCCGCATATTTGGTTGCATAGCATATGCCCACATACATGATGATCATCGTAGGAAATTGGATGCACAGTCATGCAAATGCATCATGGTTGGCTACAGTGAAGAAAGCAAAGCATACAAATTGTATGATCCTATCAACTGCAAAGTCATTATCTCCAGAGATGTAATCTTTGATGAGGAATCAGAATGGAAAACCTCACCTACACAGGAGATAGAAGCATCGACTTCACAGTCATCTATAGAACAAGTTGATGAAGAAGAGCAAGAATTGCCTGCAACACCCCAAGCAGAGCCACAACAGCTCAGATGGTCTACTAGGGAAAGTAGACCTCCAGCTAGATTGACATATGCTCAGAAAGACAAAGCAATTCAGGTGGAAACCACCAACTATGATCTTATGACTACCATCATGGCTACAGAAGAGCCAATATACTTCGAAGATGCAGTAGACAAGCCAGAATGGCGAACTGATATGAATGAAGAAATGGATGCTTTGTATAAAAATAATACTTGGGAATTATGTGACCTTCCACCAGGAAAGAAGGCCATAGCAAACAAATGAGTATACAAAGTAAGAACAATCCAGATGGAAATATTCAGAGATATAAAGCCAGATTAGTTGCAAAAGGATTTGCACAACAATATGGTCAAGACTATGCTGAGACTTATGCTCCAGTAGCAAAGATGGATTCCATATGATTCTTGATATCACTAGCGACACTCAGCAAATGGAATGTGTATCAGCTTATGTCAAGAATGCATTTCTCAATGGTTACCTAGACGAGGAAGTCTATAGTGAAGAAAGCAAAGCATACAAATTGTATGATCCCATCAACTGCAAAGTCATTATCTCTAGAGATGTAATCTTTGATGAGGAATCAGAATGGAAAACCTCGCCTACACAGGAGATAGAAGCATCGACTTCACAGTCCTCTATAGAACAAGTTGATGAAGAAGCATGAATTGCCTGCAACACCCCAAGCAGAGCCACAGTAGCTCAGACGGTCTAGTAGGGAAAGTAGACCTCCAACCAGATTGACATATGCTCAGAAAGGCAAAGCAATTCAGGTGGAAACCACCAACTATGCTCTTATGACTACCATCATGGCTACAGAAGAGCCAATATACTTTGAAGATGCAGTAGACAAGCCAGAATGGCAAACTGCTATGAATGAAGAAATGGATGCTTTGTATAAAAATAATACTTGGGAATTATGTGACCTTCCACCAGGAAAGAAGGCCATAGCAAACAAATGAGTATACAAAGTGAGAACAATCCAGATGGAAGTATTCAAAGATATAAAGCCAGATTAGTTGCAAAAGGATTTGCACAACAATATGGTCAAGACTATGCTGAGACTTATGCTCCAGTAGCAAATATGGATTCCATACGATTCTTGATATCACTAGCGACACTCAGCAAATGGAATGTGTATCAGCTTGATGTCAAGACTGCATTTCTCAATGGTTACCTAGACGAGGAAGTCTATAGTGAAGAAAGCAAAGCATACAAATTGTATGATCCCATCAACTGCAAAGTCATTATCTCCAGAGATGTAATCTTTGATGAGGAATCAGAATGGAAAACCTCACCTACACAGGAGATAGAAGCATCGACTTCACAATCATCTATAGAACAAGTTGATGAAGAAGAGCAAGAATTGCGTGCAACACCCCAAGCAGAGCCACAGCAGCTCAGACGGTCTACTAGGGAAAGTAGACCTCCAGCCAGATTGACATATGCTCAAAAAGGCAAAGCAATTCAGGTGGAAACCACCAACTATGCTCTTATGACTACCATCATGGCTACAGAAGAGCCAATATACTTCGAAGATGCAGTAGACAATCCAAAATGGCAAACTACTATGAATGAAGAAATGGATGCTTTGTATAAGAATAATACTTGGGAATTATGCGACCTTCCACTAGGAAAGAAGGCCATAGCAAACAAATGGGTATACAAAGTGAGAACAATCCAGATGGAAGTATTCAGAGATATAAAGCCAGATTAGTTGCAAAAGGATTTGCACAACAATATGGTCAAGACTATGATTATACTTATGCTCCAGTAGCAAAGATGGATTCCATACAATTCTTGATATCACTAGCGACACTCAGCAAATGGAATGTGTGTCAGCTTGATGTCAAGAATGCATTTCTCAATGGTTACCTAGACGAGGAAGTCTACATGCAACAACTAGCAGGTTATGTTGAACCAGGAAAGGAGAATAAGGTTTGCCATCTCAAGAAAAGTCTGTATGGCTTAAAACAAGCACCCAAAAGTTGGTACAGCAGAATTGACGAGTATTTTGCTGATTTGGGATACATGAAGTCCAATGCAGATCATACTCTGTACTACAAAGTTCAAGGGGAAGACATTACTATTGCACTTTTGTTCGTAGATGATTGTGACAGGAAGCAAGGATAGCTTCATCAAAAATTAAAACATGACTTATCTATAGAGTTCGACATGAAAGATCTTGGACTTATGCACTATTGCCTTGGAATTGAGTTCTGGAGAGATTCAGATAGCACATTCATGAGTCAGCTCAAGTATATTGACAGTCTCTTGAAGAAGTTTCATATGGGAGATTGCAAGATTGCAGCCACTCCCATGGAACAGAGTTTGAAACTTACTAAAGATTCAGAAAAGCCTACAGTCAATGACAGATACTACAAGCAGCTCATCAGATCTCTTACATATTCGACAACCACAAGGCCAGATATTTGTTATGCAGTAAGCTCACTAGCACAGTTTATGGCAAATCCAAAACAATCTCACTAGAATGCAGCCAAAAGAGTCTTGAGATACATCAGAGGTACAAGACAGTTTGGGATAGAATACAGAGGAAGTCATCCATGGCTGCATGGATACTATGACAGTGACTATGCTAGAGATCATGAGACTAGGAGATCGACACAGGGATCGACACAGGGATATGCATTTTTCCTTGGTCAAGGTGCTATATCATGGTTGTCAAACAAACAACCAACTATTTCTTTGTCTTCGACCGAAGCAGAATATAGAGCACTCACTATAGGTGCATGTGAGGCTGTATGGCTCAGAAGACTATTGTCAGAAACAGATTACTTTGATGAGTCAAAGCCAACAACAATATACTTGATAATCAATCGGCTCAAGCATTGGCCAAAAATCTAGTATATCACTCCAGGACAAAGCACATTGATGTCAAAGAGCACTTCATCAGAGAAAGAGTGTTACTTGGTGACTTCACACTGTAGCATTGTGATAGCAAAGAGAATGTTGCAGACATCTTAACACTGACTAGCTCTTGGTTTGACATAGAGGAAGGACATTCCCATTAAAGGGGTGTGATGGAATGTAATGCTCAGTCCTTCTTCGATTCCCCAGAATCATCATCTTGAGGGAAGGCCTACTTCATGATGTTGATCTTGAGGGAAGGTGTTGAGAGTTCACGCTCAACATCATGTGATCATGTGTGCATAGCACCATCACGTGATCATATGTGCATAGCACTAACCTTATAGAGTGCTATAAAGGAAATGGTTAGATCCCCTAACCATAACCCTAAAAGGGTTTCTATATATTCTATTTTTTCAACTAAATCTAGTGTACAGTTAGTCATTTGTGGTGTGCTCTCTAGCTGTGCCCTCTCTCCTCATCTCCACTCTTCTCCTCTCCCCTCTTCATATTTTGTCACCCTACAATTTGGTCCACATAGGGAATGGAGAAATCACACTACATGGCACGAAATGCATTCTTTAGACATAGACTACATTTTGAAGGAAAACAGAAAGACAAATGTTTAAAAGAAGTCTTCCAATGGTTCTATTGAGGAATACTACCAAGACTTCAAGCCAAGAAGAATGTTAATACATCACAGGTTAAGCTAGCTTTTAGATTGGCTCAAAAGGAAAGGAGGAGGCAGATTTTGGAGAAATCAAATGCAGCACAAAGACATGCTCCATGGAGACACTCAAAGATATTTGTAAACCACAAATGGGTAGATAGAAGCTAAGTGCTAAACCTTGTTCATCAATTGGTGTCATCAAATGTAACAATTTTTTTTTACAATGAACAAGACTTGGATATTTCATTCATAAGAAGTCATTGTATGCAACCATTGAAATATTTGAAATGTACTACATATATTTCTATTTTGAAATGTACATTCCTTTTGTCACAAATACACATAAACATAACTAAGACATTCTAAAATGATAGTGTTCTCACAATTCAACCTTACTTCTATCTTCTAAAATATACAATGCCATACAGGCTATCCTTCCAATAGTTTGCTAACTTTGCTTGGAATCCTTCTTGTGACTTTGATTGGATACCTTTTTTTCTTGAGCTGGGGAGCAACTGAACTCTTCTCATCTTGTGCAAGAGTTGTTATGGTCACAGTTTGCTCTTCAACTATTTTGGCGGGAAGGGCCACCAAAGAAGGCTCTCGATTCCTTATAAGCTTATTCTTTCCATAAGCTTCCAAGGAGAGGGTATCCTTTACACCACAAGCTAATGCCCAGGCAGTATATGTTAAAAAGTAACCAGCTTTTGAGCCTTGCTTTCCAGCATAACACCCAAAAATAATTAAAGCAAACCACTTCTCTATCAGAATGATCTTATCTATTTGCCACGATATAGGATGACCACCCAAAAGTTTTGAAAAACACTTGAAAAAATAAGTAAGAGCAACTCCATCATTGCTAAGCAATTTGCTAGAAATTAGTATCTTTGCAGCAAATAGGTCTTTAATGTAATGAGAAAAGCTTGATAGTTTACCAAGCCCAAGAATTCTACTTCTAGCTACCCTCAGGAGGAATGTGTTGTCTTGAACGAACAATTGCCATACACAAAACAACACACTTAGATTTAAAACAGACCATCAAATTGCATATCTAAACTCCAAATTCAAGAAAGGTAGGTTCCTTACCTCAATATTCTCATCTTTCTCTAGTATATCATCATTAAACAAGGAGATACCCATCTCCTCCTTCCCCTCGGAGCTGTGACTGATATCCAAGCTTGCTGTGAGGTTCATTCATGCTTAGGTTTCCTAGAAGACTGTCTCATCCACCTCTTCATACATTTTTGCTTGCTCAAAATAGACGGACAATGCTTCCGAAGGATTGAATTTGTCCTCTAGCTCTAACAAAGGATAGTCAATCCTTACTTCCTTGTCAACCTTACAAGATGGTACAATAAGGGCAATTGCATAATCTTCTCTCAAATTAAACAGGAACTATATGTCATACAACAAGACATACTCTTTTCCCTCAATATTGAATGAGGCAAGAATGGGCACAGTGAGGTCAGAGCTCTCAGCCTCAACGTCATCCACTATGATAACATCTCCTAGGGTCTCATTTTTTAAGGCCACTAGGTCCAATGCTACAACTGTGAGCTCCTCCTCTGTCAGATTGATCTTCTCTTCCACTTATGGTAGGTCTGACTTATCTTCTATTTCCTCTTCCTCGTCGCTATCCTTTGGGTCCTCAACTGATCCATCAACATAGTGTACATACATGGAAAATGCAAGTGATTCTTCAAGTATCCTACAATTACCCTTGTGTACAGTGCAGATTTCCTTGTGGCAGTCTTCAAAACTGTCAAACAGCTTGTGCATTTGATACCTCATCCTGTCATTTGCAACAATGTCCTTAACATGTACAAAAGTCTTACAATTGACAACTTTTGGTCCTTCAATTGTCAGCTTGTGGAAGGATTCATACACCTCTCTAAGAAAATTCTTGTACTGTGTCAGAAGAGACTGCAAATCCATCTCCTTATTGAACATCTCATGGTATTTGTGATAGTGCATTTGGCATTCTGACTTCTGTAGAAATTCAAAGAGCTGCAGTTAGGGTGACTTCTTTTCCTCCTCCTCCTTTCCCTAAGCAACTGAATGTCCACCTTTGTCTAAACCCTTGTCATTGGGCTTTTTTCTCTTGACTGCATCATACAAATTCAAAAATGAGTCCTGCACATATTGCTAAAAAGAAACAGAAGCACTCATAATGAAATTCGTACTAGGAGATTCCTCCTCCCTTACAACATAAGCTGAGAGGTCAATGGTCTTCCTCACAGGTTTTGGTGCATCACCTGTATCACCTAGATGGTTAGCTCCTCCTCTTTGAAAGTTTGCACAAAAATGCGATATGATTGTCTTTATAGTTAAATACATTGAAATCGTGTTTTCTAGCAAAAAGTACTATTGATGCAAAAACAAATCTCGCAGAAGTGAGAAATTTGCTCAAAAATGCGATATGAGGTATTCCTAAGCTAAAGAAGACTCAAAACATGTTTTCTAGAAAACTCCATGGCCACACAGTATTAATCTCCATGCTTCATATAAAACATCATGTCCAGACAAATTCAGGTAAATCTTCAAGATAGTTGTCTTGATCATTCAAAAGATGAAGCAAATGCCTAATAGCTGATGCAGTAGAATTAGATGGATCAAGAAGACACTTGGAATGGTAGATCAAGACTGTGGTGTATTTAAGTACCTGTATCCTTTCTCTCCATAGCTTTTGCACAAGTATAGATAGGTGGGGATGATGATGGGAGAGAAGCAAGGTCTAAAGTGTTGTCCAGATGAAGATTCAAAACTATTGAATGGATAGAGAAAAGTGCAGACAAGAGGAGATGGCACAGATATCTATTCAAGTCAGACTTTTCAACCACGCATGCCAAAAACGCTCTTCCAAAGAAACGGTGTCTGTCTTGCAATCCTAAACATTAGTGAGGATGGTGCGAATTCAGTAGAAGCTCCTACAACTAGGACCAAGGATCAGAGTAGCTATCCAGACTATGAATGATGACCTGACCTGGGACTTGATAGAAGATTGCATCATGGCTTTAGCACAGAAAGAAAAACATGTCAGTTGCACAATCATGCTTGCACCTCTACAGTAAGTATATCTTTCTATGTCAATTGTGTTTATGTCTTTGTAGCATTCACTTTTTCATAAGCTAAGTGAAGTTATTTTTTGTAGTTTTTTGAAGAGTCAAATCCGCCGGAGCCTTCAGCACTCTATGTATATAGTTGATCCAGCTATATCTTTCAAGTTGAAGGATAACAAGACATCAACCAAAAGCATTTCCAAGTGGTTTCGTTTTTGTAATTTGGATGTGGTTGATATGATTCTCCTCCCATATTGCTCAAAGTATGTACCCTGACCTTTTCCACTACTACCCTCTATTGACAAAATCCTGATATGTTAAAAATTAAATTTACACCCTCTTGGTCTAATCCCCTCATGTTATTTGTTTCTCTTGCAGCAATCACTGGAGTTTGGTGCATATAGGTGTACAACAAAAGTTATGCTATACCTTCAACTCCTTGAAGGGTACCCACCAGGATTTAGAATTGTAAGTCAGTCATTGCCCATACTTTTGCTCTAAAACATGATTTTTAAGTTTTCGCTTAAAAAGTCAGCCATATCGCATGTACATGCAGAAGTATGAATTTTATATTTTGTTGCCCTTCATTCCCATTATAGTTGTCTCAAAAGACTAGTGGATGCACTTGAACTTTGTGATCCAAAGTTAAAGATGTTAGATTCAACTCAACCAATGCCATTGTAGGTACAGTAATCATTGTCACTTATCTTAATCTCCCTCTTATTTTTACACTCTTCATAGTCCAATATACATATTAGCTTTCTAGTTTGATAAAATAGATGCCACAATAGGAGGATCCTTTCTCCTATGGATGGAGGACTCTAATAAGTGAAAAATATATGATGGACACATATTTTTCAGAGAAATGGCTTGAATTTGTGAGTACTTTCATTGCATACTATTTGAGAAGTTCTAAATTCAATGCATTGATATAAAAAAGATTGAAAACATTCTTTGTTTTTATTGCAGATGAAAGAGGATAGTTTTGGCTTTGAATATGTACATAGCTTCAGAGCAAAGACAATTTTGAAGCTGCTAGAGCTCTCTTCCCCTTGTCCAGCACCAGACCGACTAGTCCATACAGGAGAGGGCTCAAAATTCCCTGAGGATCTCTGGGTTGAACAAGAGGCTCAAAATGTCCCTGTCACTAGCAATCTAGAAGATATTCTAGAAGGTGTCAGTATTGATGAGCTGCTTGAACAATTCTTGAAGGATTTGGAAGGAGAGCCTACAATTGATCTTTTCCAAAAGCTTGAGCCTATGCACGAGGAGGCAGGGACATCAAAGTAGCACGAGGCCGAGCCCATGGGCAAGGAGGCAGGGCCACCAAAGTAGCAGGAGGAGTCGATGCACGAGCAGGTATGCACGAGCAGGTAGTACCAATGGAGGATGTGTAGTAGCAAGATGTAGAGCAGTAGGATCCACAGCAGTAGGATCCACAACAAAAGCAACCTGAGTAGCATGTGGAAGATTCTCAAAAGGAGTCTCCATTGCAAAAAAGTCAAGGGAGAGATTCTGAGCAATAATAGAAAAATAGATGATACTTGTAATCATTTTGTATCAATACATCAAATGTCAACTTTTTTTTTATTGCAAGTAATACTTGGAGTCAATAGCTTTGTATTATCTAAATTGTTCTATTTACAATGTCCTTGCATTGAATTTTGCTTTCGCTCCTTTGAAGTATCTGCCAAAATGAATTTTTAGCAATGTGTAAATGTATTATGCAAATGTAAAGAGAATCAAATTAGGAGAAACATAGGGTGGTCAAATTAGGAGAAACACAGGGTGGAAACCAACTTACTTTCTTGTTGTTCAAAACGAATGAAAATTCTTTATGGATATTGTTCTCAGTCTCCATAATAATGTCATTGTGTAACTGATAGAGAGTGCAGCATTGTCCCAGTGAGATGGATGTTAGAAGGATGTCATTCTCAATAACTTTGATTTCAATTATTGGACCTAATGACCTCTCGTCTTGGTCCATAGCCACAAGTTTTGTGCCTATCATCCTACTACATTTATAGTAAAAAGAGAAAATAAAGTTTTGCAAGGCAATCATGTACTTAATGTTGATGGAGTTATGAGCAACCTCACAATACACATTGTTGGCCACCATTCTATCCCAACCATTATCTAAAAATTTTGGAATTGGAACTTCATCATTCCCTTTTGCTCTCAAAGTCAACATTGTCTTACAAACTTTAACTGGATAATCTTGAAAAAGTCTACAAAATTTGTAAGTGGCATGAAAACATTGATTTTAACTATCTTGGTAGCAATGTTTGGTTTCAAGAAATGTTGTACTTTCGAAAATAGTTTGGCTCTGTATGATTCTGTGATGCTACCATCAGGGGCTGGCCAATCAACTGTATTTCATGCCGAGAGATCTTGCTTTTTTAATAAACCATGTGAATGAGCATTGTCCATCAATTGATAAAAGTGATCATAAAAAAATATGCTCGATTCAGCCAGCGTTGTTGATTTTCTACCTCTATACTGTAGCTCCCCAATAGCACCATTGGTTTTCACTCTTCGTAAGATGAGGAATATATATTTGAACCAAAACAAAGAGACTGTCTGTCATGGAAAGAAATAGTTATTTCATTTCAAGTATTTCAGTTTGCAAATATACTTACAATTGGGTCTATGATGTGGAAGATAAGCAGGATAATCTCATAATACAAGTTCTCGGTGCATGTAGACATGTTGTATCTGAACCTCTCTGACACATCTTGTGCCTTTCTTTTTTACTGTAAAATCTTTCACTTTGCCCTTCCAAGAAGCCAAAAAAGTGTTAGTTGATTGTTGCTTTCTCCGCTTGTTGGGTTGCATTAGAACCCAATCTCCTTTTGCCCACTACTATCCTTTTCTAGCTACTGTCCACATTCACAGTATTGGAAACTTCTACACATGAGATTAGTGAGGTAGGTCTTCATGGCAAAGAAATACTTTGTACATCAACATCTTCGCCAGGTGTAGAGCGACAGACTACTTCCTAGTGGCACAACCAAAGTTTTTGGTTTTGCCATCTAAATCCTCACTCTAATACCTTCGAAGTCAAAGAAACACACACCAAAATAGTAAGACATTAACAAAAATGAACGAAATTGAGAACAAGCAAATAAAAGGTGAAAGGAGCTTATTGTCTTAAAAGTTTAAGAGCATCACAATAACAGTGATGCAACGAGGAATGCTTGTCGAAGAGAGAATGGAATGGCTCATCGTGGTGAAAGTAGAGGAATGCTTGTTGAAGAGAGAATGGCACCAGAGAACAAGAGAAAGTGTCACCATGTGGAAAGGTTTCAAAATGGAGCCCTATTTCAATTTTGGGTCCACATCTCTTGATATGACAGGCAAACTGTAAAAGAATCAAAAACAAATCTTCTCATTAATGCCACACGCTTGTAACAATATAAAGTACTATTATCTTTTTCATATTTTTGCCTTCTTTTGTGGAATTTCTACGTTACCTTGGCCTTCTCCTCATTGGTTGAGAGACATTTTTCTAAAACCCTAAAAGGCCCCAAAATGAGCTCCCTTTTTTCCTAATGGCAAGTTTTCTAGTGGATAGCTGACTCAGTCTTACTGACCTGTGGTTAAGGTTGACCACCAATGGGTTGTGGTCTTTGGAGAGCCACGTGGTCTTATATGCCATGTGGCATCGTCTCTCTCAGGGACATCCTATGTAGATGACTCAAAGACCTATGAGTGTTGATAGAGTCCGTCCGATGCACATTGCTAGAGGATGGATTATCATGGAGAGGTCGCTGCTTCATTTGGAGGAGGCTGCCCATTGGCCCATTATAGAGGCCCATGGAGCCATTGCTATTGTATGCCGCTCCATTAGACTACTATGTCATGGTCATCGGTGGTACCACGAGCCTTCAATGGAGATGTTGTAGGTGCTACAGCCCATGGCTATACGTAAACAAGCTATTGGTCATCGGTTGGTTGGAGCTAGCCTGTGGTTGGAGTGTAGTTTGAGAAGGACGATTGTTGGAGTATGCAGATGGAGCTTTGGCTCTGGATGTCATTAGCGGCGGCTTTGCATGGATGTGGAAGGAGCTCATTGTGTGACTTGCAAGGCGGCGAGCAAATTGATTAGTGGGAGATGCCTGAGTAGTTGAGCGATGGAGCTAGGAGATGATCATTTGTCAGGCTCGATGGTGTAGCAGCTTTGAGCTACTAGAGCTCATGCAACACTATGAGGAGGTAATTTTTGGGAGGTCATAGGTTGTTGTAGTTGCTGCTAGAGCTCAGTGCTTGTTAGAGCCACTTGTGAAGGAGAAGTTGCCTTTGATTAAGAGCTGGCCATAGTTGGAGTTGCACTTTGATTCACTGCTATAGAGTGGCTACTAGGAGTCGTTGAAGCTGAAGCTGGGTTGTTGGAATGCAGAAGCTTGGAGATTTTCCCTCTTAGTCACTTGATCTATAGCTTTCTTAAGCTATCTCACTTTGGAGAATAGAACCAAAAGAAGAGAAAAGAAATTGGAATATCCCACAAGAACATCTCAAAGAACCTCTTGAACCTTAAGGAACCTTACAATTATAAAATAGAGAACACTCAAGAAACAACTGCCCTTCTCTCTCTCTCAATGGAGTGTTTCTCACAAGAAACACTCTCAATCTCTCTTATAAATCAAGGATGGATAATAAGAAAATCTCTCTCTCGCAACTGAAATCTTTCTCTCTTTCTCTTGAAGAAGAAGAATAGTATATATATCTCTCTTACATACATGGACGGAATTACCTCAATGCAATGGAAGAAATCAACGGATGGAAATTTTCTATCACTCAACGAAAGTGAAAGAACACTCGGTCGCTCTCACTCTCTCGATCTCTCAATCTCAATCTCTCTCACAATGATGGTGCTTTAGTAGAAGGAAGAACCATGCTCTGATACCATGACAAAATATGAAGAGGGGAGAGGAGAAAAGTGGAGATGAGGAGAGAGGGCATAGTTAGAGAGCACACCACAAATGACTAACTGTACGCTACATTTAGTTGAAAATGTAGAATATATACAAACCCATTTAGGGTTAGGGTTAGGGCCTCTAACCCTTTCCTTTATAGCACTCTATATGTGTTAGTGCAAGGCAAATGTAATCACATGATGTTGAGCGTGATCTCTCAACAGAGTCATGGATGGAAGCAAGTTCCTTCACGATATCAAGAGGAACAAAAGACTTTGATGAGTGACACAAGCATTAATACATGTTGGAATGTAAGGGTCCCACTTATAAGCTCCCATACAAAGAGAGCACAAAGGAAGAACACTTAGGAATAAAGAGATTGAGAGAGAATGCCTTGTAGGCAGCATGTAGGCTACAACATGGGTTCATCTAGGTATATATTTTTTTGATCCACCTTGGTGGGCAGAACTGGAGAAGATTGGATAGCCATGAGTAGGGGATTCCTTGGGTTATCCATGAGCTTTGTCAAAAAGCTATGGGCAATCAATTGAGGTCCTATTTTGGAGAGGCAGAAGTGACTCCACATAAGCACACTTGTGTGGGAGATAATGACGAGGATGAGAGAGTTTAAATAGGGAAGGAATAGGGCCGCTACCAAGGCTGACAAAGAATAGCTTGGTCGACGGCCTGATTTGGCCGGACACCTACTAGGCCAGAGTTGGCTAACTAGAAAGGTGGTAGGTGTACGGCCAGATCAGGCCTTGGTACACCTATTGTAGAGGCCTACCTACTATATAAGAAGGATCCCTAGGCTAGTAGTTTAAACAAGTCATCCATTGCCTTCCTTAGCCATCTGTGTCGAGTGAATCTAGAGCATCTAGCCTTCCTGCACCAAAAGCAACCATCATGGTTGATCCTCCCAATAGCCACTCAAGGCATGCAAAAAAAGGCATGACTCTGGATAGTAGGGCACCTTTGAAGTTAGCTTGAGCAATAGCTGGGCTGCCTTATTGAGGTATCTGTTGGAACACTGAAAGGAGAGAGTAGAGTTGACACAAAATTAGAATACTTGCATATAGAATGAAGAAGAAAGAGGTCCTTAAGTAGGCACCTCATACAAGGTCACTGACATCACTGATGACCTCAAAGCTCCACAATCATCTCCTCAATCTGCTCCTAGATTCACTCAATCATCCTATGTGGCTTTTCCACCACCTAACTGTGCTTGTGGGCACCTAACTGTGCCTCTAGCACTCACACATAGAAACATAAGGTGTGCCTAAGGCATACACCTTGAGATATCCCAACAAACCCCCCCTCAAGGAAATGCCTCAGGCTATGTCAAGGATACATCTAGTCTCATAGTTTCTCATGCCATCTCATGGTGGTCAAGGATAAATCTATGGCTAGGTTCTCATGCTAGCAAGGGTTTCCTTGGGTGTAAGGTAAACAGAAAGGGATACAAACAGACCTTCCAATGGTTATCTCCCCTACATGTACATGCACACAATGTCTGTAGGAGGTACCATGGAACAAACATACACATGGCCTACATCATAAGGTGACCAGAGGTGTTTACAAAACACACAACACACAATAATTTATTTTCATTCATTTTGGAGGACTATCCAGGCTGAGTACCTTGACATAAAAAGAGAGATCTGGAGCATACATAGAGATGATTTAAAATGCATAATCTTCATGGGATGCCTCATCTTGTGGAGGCAAAATATCCATGTCAAGGCAAGGTCTTACCACATGGGCAGTGTCTAGTGCCTTATAAGATGGTACTATGATAGAACAAGTGGATCTGAAAATCATATCCTTCAAGAAAACAATTATCTTGTCATCTCCATAGTTGTGTAGAGAAGCATATCTTAGGTGTCTGACCTTCATCTTTTTCTTGTACTTGGAGTCAAATAAAAGTGCCATGAGAGTGTAGATCTCTGTATTTGCTTCCTTTTTGGCAACCATTGTTTTGGCAATCTTCAACAAGGAAGTCAGATTGGCATTTTCATCCTTTGTAGCATAACAAGACATTGCTTTATGTTTTGGCTTTTCACATATTTTGCATAAGCAAGCCATGAGAGGCTCTAACCCAAGTATTGGGTAGTGTCTTCTCTCTTACAGGTGAAATATGAGCAATAAAAGGTAATCTTTTCAAAGAATAACAATCTTGAAATGCAAGATGTCTAAGCAAGAAATGACCAAGTAGATGTTAGAAAAATGAGCATAGCAGACTGAAAATAAATCTTGGTCAAACTATCAGTCAAACTTTGACTGTCCAAGGTCAAACTTAGACTTGCATAGTCAAGCTTTCATGGCCAAAGAGGCAACTCAGAAATCTGCTCCAAATCGTTATGCAAAGATCAGAATTCAGAGGGCTTTTGTACTGAAGAGAAAGGTAAATAGGTAGAGCTTCTCCCTCAGGAAGGAATTGCGCAGAAAACGGCCACGTCGCCCAGCATTGTAGAGGATATTTGGACTAGTTTTTCGTTGAAATCCGCCCGAATACTGCTCCAAAAGAGCTCAAACTTGATGAGCAGGGAGGTCGTGCTGTCGCCCAGCTCCCTCTGAGAGGAAATTGACAATGTAGCTCTCTACAATGAGAACCAGGAAAAAGATCGTCGCGGCTTCCTGAGATAATGCCGCCCAGAAGATGACGACATATGACGTGTAGTTTGTTGGGATATCTCAAGGTGTATGCCTCAGGCACACCTTATGTTTCTATGTGTGAGTGCTAGAGGCACAGTTAGGTGCCCACAAGCACAGTTAGGTGGTGGAAAAGCCACATAGGATGATTGAGTGAATCTAGGAGCAGATTGAGGAGATGATTGTGGAGCTTTGAGGTCATCAGTGATGTCAGTGACCTTGTATGAGGTGCCTACTTAAGGACCTCTTTCTTCTTCATTCTATATGCAAGTATTCTGATTTTGTGTCAACTCTACTCTCTCCTTTTAGTGTTCCAACAGTGTCTTATGGATACTATATTGTAACTGAACTTTGTCCACTTTTGGAGAAAAGTACATGCTAATTTTGGCTATACTCTTGGCTATATATTTGCTTGTTTTGAAAAATGTGTTCTAAATTTTCTTGTGTACACACAGAGTGATATTTCATTGTGTTGGATCAACATAACACCAGTTAGGCTTCCATCACAAATTTCTTTCGTCCACATTGGACAATTGTGGTAATACACCCAAACACAATGACACCATAGAGAGTATACAAACTAGAGTCCAACATGAGCACACATCTTAATAGTAAAATATAATTGTTTGATGCATATGTGGATTCTTCCAAGAGAGGGCACATCCCCCCTAGAGAGCTAGACATCCCTACACCTGAGACATGTGCCTTCAACACACCAGCATCAAATTTGAGACGTGCTCCAACAACAAAAAGAGAGGTCACCAAGGAGAGTGGACCTTCATATGTTGTACCTCCTTTGGGATGATGATCCTATATGATATGATTGTTTGGATCCCATGTATATATGTAGGCTTCTTTTCTTTTGTGCGAATGACTTTTTACCCTTTCATGCTATGAGTTTCAGTATAATCAAAGATCACATGTACTACTTTCTTGGGCTCATAGACCAATCGAGTCTTTCATACAACATAGAGAGAGATCACGACAAAGAGTGGACCTATGGACATCACACCTTGATTGGGATGATGATACCTCAAGATGGGACCATCTTGATCCCATGAATATAAAGGGAATGCATAGTATGTGAGCTTATTTTCACCCCTCAAGCCATAAAAGACTAGATAAGATAGCATAGCCATCCAAAACTACTAGAGTTCCACTTCCAAGCCTAAGTGATCTGAAGGCTACTTCAAGGGGGGCACCAAAACTATGATGTGAGGTGGAGAATTACCTCTAGCTCAAATGGGTTTATTAATGTTTGTGGTTGTCTCATTGTATGGGATCCTAGCATATGAATATGAGCAAACTTTTTTTTTACAAGTCCAGATGAGATAACTTGTAGAAAAAGCTAGCTCCCAAGAAAATAGACCGATGGTCTAGGAACATTGTGGCAAAATCCGAACAGAATATAAGAGAGTTTCCAAGATTTATAGAAACTACTACACATGTCTCAAAATTTCACTACAAACATTCGATTTCAAAAGGAGTGCCTCTGTCCCCTACCCAATTTTGACTTTGCCAAAGTAGCCTTGTAGTCATTTAAAACAAGCACTTTTGTTACCACATGAAATTACACTGAAGCTCACTGAAGTGCACAAAATGGAAGTGGCCAAGCTGATTGGAGAAACTAAAGGTGGGTACCTAAATGAGACCCAGGATGCCTTCCATGACCTTGTAGCTACCATTTCTACCTCAATCAATTCCCATCATGTCATAGGACCAAGCCCATCATATCCATACTTGTAAGGTTCGATGTACCCATACATAACCAAAGAAGAAAATGAGATATTAATGCATTTGCTTTAATAAAGAATTTAGTGATAATCCACTACTCTTCAGCAAAGACTACAATACCACTCTAAGGAGGGCGAGCATGAACAATGATCTTCCTAATGTAAAGGCATAAAGGCAAGTAAGAACAACTAATCTCTAGAACTTGAAAACTCATGCCCTTACTTGCCATTTAGAGGGCACCATGAAAACCACATGTGGGAACTAATCCACTCTTGAGGATTTAACATTCATTTGTGTTGTAAAGAGGAGGGTCATTGTTTGCTTGGGTGTAACCATTTTTGGTGAGGTTCAAGGATTTTCTATATATAGGTATCTTGCATGACCCATAACTTATGCAGTGCTCAATGGAATTTAGCAAACTTTGTCTTCAAGTTGTAGTACACATTCCAAACTTGAACATGAGACCAAAAAAATATGGAATAAGGATTTGGAATGAGATCATTAAAGCATTACAAGTGCTATTTTACATGTGAAACATGCATCCTGAAGACTATAGGATATATAAATTTATTCAAAAACATCAAAATTTTGTTCTGTACATACATGCAACCAAGTAATCATTCAAAAGTATGCTACATGAGCTGCGTCTCCTCAACCCAAGGACACACCTAAATGAGAACATTAGGCATGGATAAATGGGACTCCAATGTTATGCGCTAAAGTGATGCACACCCATTTGAGGGCACGCTCCATACTTTTTTTTCGATTTGTTGAAAACCAAATGGATTGAAAATTTGGAATCCAAACTAGTGGGACTACTACATGGTGGTCTTAAAACATTGATAGTTGTTGGTATTGGTATCTAGATTCAACCTAAAATGGAAGGAGTTGAAAATGTGCAATTTATGCATGTGCAAATATCTTTTTTTAATAAATTTAACACTATTTACAATTTTGAATTTCCATGCATCTGCTTGCTATATGGCTCATAAGTATGCCAAAGGTCATTACATTTCATAATACATAGCATCAAACCCGATATTATGCCCTTTGTCCTATTTGTGTTTTGAAGCATTTGAGGCCACATTGCACTTGTTTGGGATATCCAATTATGCTGACGTGTGTCACTGGAGGGGTGAAATTTAATGGCTGAAAATTTTGCTACTCCCACAAATTCTAAATTTTCACACCTCCCACCCGTCAAATCTTGGAAGATTAAGTACCTGCAACCTGCCCCACCTTGCAACCCACACGCACCTTGACATTGGTTTGGCATTGTCGTCTCTTTTGGGTAAGTTGTCTTTTATTGTTTGCTCACCTCACAAGCTAGTTTCTCTCTATTTTGGTTTGGCATTGTTGTCTTTCAGTGATCGTCACCATGGCAACATGCAGCTCACTATGGCTTGCAAGAGAAGGAGACAGAGGCTGTGAGACAAGAAATCTGAAAAGCTTGGTCATGGCACAAGGAACAGAATACTCCTTGTAGAGCAGCAGAACAGCAGTATAGGAAGCAGTTATTACAGATGCACGCATTCTATCATTGCCACCATTAGAGCCAAGAACAAGCGCTGCGATGTCATGATTAGTGGTGGTAAAGCGAACCAACTTTGGCAGAAATACCTCTCGTGCATGAGGTATTCTTGATTTGATTCATATAGATGTATGGGGTTATGCCCAGACCCACAGCATCAATGATTCACTTTACTACTTGACTTTCATCGACGACTACAGCAGAGATATTGTTGGGTCTACTTTCTAAAAGAGAAATCTGAAGTGTTTTCCAGATTTCAAGAATTCAAAGCCATGGTAGAAAACCAGACAGGCAAAAAGATCAACGTCATGAGATCAGATAGAGGAGGTGAATACATGTCTTTAGCATTCATGGACTTTTGTAGAAGTCACGGCATTCCAAGACAATTCACATGTGCAAATACTCCTCAGCAGAATGCAGGAGCTGAAAGGAAGAATGGGACTTTAGCAGAAAATGCTTAGTGAAAATCATCTTTCGAATCAGTATTGGGCAGAAGCAATAGCCATTGCGAACTAGTTGCTTAATCGGCTTCCTAAATAGCACATTCATATGTCAGCTCAAGTATGTTGACAGTGTCCTAAAGAAGTTTCATATGGTAGATTGCAAGATAGCCACTCCCATGGAACAGAGTTTGAAACTTTCAGAAAATCCTACAGTCAATGACAAGTACTATAGGTAGCTCATTGGATCTCTTATATATCTGACTATCACACAGCGAGATATTTGTTATGCAATCAGCTCACTAGCACAGTTTATGGCAAATCCAAAAGAGTCTCACTGGAATGCAGCCAAAAGAGTCTTGAGATACATCAGAGGTACAAGACAGTTTGGGATAGAATATAGAGGAAGTCATCCAAGGTTGCATGGATATTATGACAGTGACTATGCTGGAGATAATGAGACCAGGAGATCGACACAAGGATATGCATTTTTCCTTGGTC
>NC_141615.1:10504986-10589986 GCF_047967505.1 Dipteris shenzhenensis
CTAAACTTATGAAAAGATTTGTGGTCAATCTAGTGTGCCCCTTATGTGGAAAAGCAGTGGAACATGCTCTTCATGTATTTTGGCGATGTCCGGCCAGAAGGTCTTTATGGTGCAAGGTGGAGACAGCAATAAGGAAAGCACATCTGATTTCGAATTTCAGGCTGGGTGGAAACTGGAAGCAGGGGGCCTTGGGTGATACCTTAGGATTACCATCTACCCTAGTGGCGTGCTAGCAGTATATCAGAGCTGTAGTGGTTAAGGCAGTTTGGTCAGCTCGGAATAGACTGTGTTTTGGGAAACTATCTCCTCAAGGCCCTTTCCCATCCATGATCTTTAAGATGTGCCCATGGTGTTCGAGTCTATAATCAACCTAAGGACCTCTTGCAAACACCCTGTCCATGTTGTTAGCGCCTATGTGTGGAAACTCATCTTTGGGCTTCCCCCTACTCTAAGAGCTCGAGGAGCAACCAGCTCTACAACAGCTTGCATCAAGTGATCTTGACAGCTATAGGACTTCCTCGCTGACATGTCAGGCTACATGCACACACCTGCCCCCAAAAACTGCCTGTTGAAAATTGTGCATTTGTGTAAGAATAGATCCTGGTTTTCATGTCTACCTAGTTTGCAAACTAGGCCCTTCAACAAGTGAACAGGTCGTAAGAATGTCCCTCTACTCAACAAAAAAAATCGTTATTATGTTTATTGGGTTTACTCCAATAACCCTCCATGGAAACATAAAGGAAATCTTGACACATTAAATCTAGCCCTACTCTCATATGAATGCTACCAAAAGGCACTTGGTTCTATGATCGTAGTTTGAATACATTGAAAATGGAAATGGGGTAGTCCAAAGGCATTGTATATCCTCTTGAGAATGAGCATTCCAAATGACCTTTAAGGGAAATTGTTGAAACCTTTTCTTGGTCTTTTTAAGTGCAATTATTGTATAGAAATTCTTTTTTTTTATATATTATTTTATAAACAAGCCGACTTGTTTTGCACAACCGGGAGGGGGAACTCCCAAACACAAGCCCCTTACAAAAAAAGAAAGGCCACACCAAGGGGTCAACACTCGTGGCCCACACTAAATTTAGCACCCAAACCCATCTCTACAAGGGATGTTATTTACACCAGTAAAAAGCCCACCAAGTCCTTCAAGGACTGAGCAACCAGTGAGTCACTTTTGAATAAGATACTCGAAAAATCAAGCACTGCATTGAACATTCTTGCAATAAACCACCATGGTTGATAACCCAAGGTCAAGATGGCTCTGTTTTTTTTTGGGGGGGGGTTGTTGAGTGCAAAAGAGCAACTGCCATTGTGAGATTGTCATTAGGTCCGGGTGATGATCCGAGGCTTTGGGAATTCTCCCCGTCCCTCTGCCTCTCACAATGTTTTTCTTGGCACCACCATTTCAAGTTTTCCAAATTCTTCATTCAAATCCTGCAGGAAATCAGTTCCCACGTCCATTTTCGGCAGGTATTCCATCCCTTGTACAGAGTTGCACTCACATGACGCAAAATCTTGGTGTCTTAGAAGCCAGGTTTCGGTCCTCAGCCGACCTCTACCATTGTTCCCATAGCAGAACGATGGTAGAAACAAGGAAAACCATTATCACACGACATTGGAATGCAATGAACTTCGTAACCCAGAAGTTCAGCTGCGCGATCTCCTCCAAATTGTATGTGATTAAGCGATTGTTGAGAGATCAGTGCCTTCATACAGAAATTGTGGTTCGCCGCCCTTTGGTCAATTTCTGTGCAGTACAAGAATCCATCGATCGTAATAGGTTCGCACTGAGTTCAGACGCTGAACAGATGCGCTCCAATGCTGCACCAGATAGTGCTTTTATACAATGGCATTATTTGTCTTTCTCTCAGTGCGCTTCAGTTCTCTCCGTTGGGTTCTAGCTCTGTGCTTGCGCATTCTTTGGTAATGGGCCCGCAGCTCAGGTTGCCTCCATGCAGACATTCGTTTGGTGCATGCAGAGGTGGAAATGCAGCCCACGACAGGTTGCCTCAGCTGGATGAAGTTCAGGAAATCAGAGTCCATACGGTGGAACGTTTGAAATCTAAGACAAACAATGTCATGCATATGTTCGTGAAGCGTGGAAGCACGACAGATGCTCGCCAAGTCTTTGACAACATGCCCAAGCGCGATGTTCTGTCTTGGAACATAATGATCCTAGGGTATGCCAAGCAGGAAGAGGGTGGGCAGGCTTTGGAGTTGTATGCACGGATGCATCAGGAGGGTTTCCAACCTAGTGATCGAACCTTTGTTGGTGCATTGAAAGCTTGCGGTAGCCTGGCAGCACTGGAGGGGGGGAAGCAAGTTGACCAGGAATCTGCAAAAATAGAATGCCTAGAGAAAGCCAGAGCTATCCACTCTAGAGTAATAAAGAGCGGTTATGAGTCAGATGTATTTGTCGGAACCACTTTGGTGGATATGTACGCAAAATATAGGAACATGGAGGATGCACAACGTGTCTTTGACGAACTGCCGTGTCATGATGTCGTTTCTTGGAATGCTTTGATCTTCGGATATGCTGAGCAAGGAAATGGTGCGTTGGCTTTGGAACTGTATTCGCGAATGCATCGAGGTATTCAACCGAATTCTCGAACTTTTGTTACTGCATTGAAGGCCTGCATTAGCCTGGCAATAGTCGAAGAGAAATTTGCAAAAACAGAATTTTTGGAGAAAGGTAGAGCCATCCACGCTCAAGTACTACAGAGAGGCTTCGAGTCAGATGTCTTTGTGGGAAATACTGTGGTGGATATGTATGTAAAATCAGATAGCATGGAAGATGCTTGGTGTGTCTTTGACAAATTGCCTCATCGTGATGTGGTTACGTGGACCACCATCATACTGGGGTATGCCAAACAAGACGAGGGTGCACGCGCTTTGGAGTCCTACGCACAGATGCACCAAGAAGGAGTCCGACCAAATGCTCGGACCTTTATTGGTGCATTGAAGGCTTGCAGTACCCTGGCAGTAGTGGAAGAGGGGAGGCAAGTTGATGGGAAACTTGCAAAAACAGGATGCTTGCAGAAAGGTAGGGCGGTTCACTTCCAGGTCATAAACAATGGTTTTGAGTCCGATACAATTGTGGGAAACGCTTTGATGGATATGTACACAAAATGTGGGAGCATGGAGGATGCACGGCATGTCTTCGATCTATTGCCTCATCAGGATGTCGTTACTTGGACTAACATGATTCTAGGGTATGTGAAGCAAGAGGAAGGAGCACAGGTTTTGAAGTTGTATGCGCAGATGCACCAGGAAGGTGTTAAACCAAATGCACGAACTTTTGTTGGTGTACTGAAGGCTTGCAGCAGTTTAGCCTCAATAGAGACGGAGGATCAACTTCATGCAAAAATATTATGCCTGGACAAAGGTGAAAGTATCCACACCCAAATAGTAAAGAGTGGCTTTGAGTCAAACGTATTTGTGGCAACCACCTTGGTGGATATGTATGCGAAATGTGGAAGTATGGATGATGCACAACGTGTCTTTGATGAATTGCCTCATGATGATGTGGTTTTCTGGAATGCCATGATCTTGGGATATGCCGAGCATGAAGACAATGTAATGGCTTTGGAATTGTATGCACGGATGCATTTGGAAGGTGTTCAACCAAATGCTCGAACCTTTGTTGGCCTTTTGAAGGCTTGCAGCAGCCTGGTATTAGTGGAAGAGGGGAAGCGTGTTGTGGGGATTTCTGCAAAAACAGAATGCCTGGAAAAGGCTAGAGCCATCCATTTTCAAGTGGTAAATTGTGGCTTTGAGTCGGATGTGTTTGTGGGAAATACCTTGGTGGACTTATATGCAAAATGTGGGAGCATGGAGGATGCACAGCGTGTATTGGATGAATTGCCTTATCGTGATGTAGTCACCTGGACTAACGTGATCCTGGGGTATGCAAAGCAGGAAGAGGCTGCACGGGCTTTGGAGTCGTATTCACGGATGCACCAGGAAGGTGTCAAACCAAATGCTCGAACCTTGGTTGGCGCATTGAAGGCTTGCAGTAGCGTTGTTCCACTGGAGGAGGTAAAACAAGTTGAAGGAAAATCTACAAAATTAGGATGCATGGCGAAAGGTAGAGCGTTGCACTCCCAAGTAGTAAATAGTGGCTTTGAATCAGATGTATTCGTGGCAACAACGTTGGTAGATATGTATGTAAAATTTGGGAACATGGATGATGCATGGTGTATATTTAAGCAACTGTCTCATCGTGATGTCGTTACATGGACCACAATGATCCTGGGGTACGCTGAGCAAGAAGAAAGTGAGGAGACTTTTCGACTTTATGCAGAAATGCAAGAGCAAGGTCTGACACCTAATAGCTTCACCTTTGTTGCTGTCCTGAAAGCATGTGGCAACACAGCAGCTTTGGAAATTGGAAAGGAAGTTCATTATCATATTAGCAGGGCTGGCTTGGACACGGTTGCAATTGTGATAACTAGTCTTATTGACATGTATGCTAAATGTGGGAGCATAGTTGACTCCCATCAATTGTTTGATACACTACCCACTAGGGATATTGTATCATGGAGTGCATTGATTGCAGGTTATGCCTGCCAGGGAGAGAGTGAACTTGTATTTTATCTGCTTGAGAGAATGCGGCAAGATGGCATACAGCCAGACAGGATCACATTCCTCAGTGTTCTAAGTGTATGTAGTCATGTGGGTCTATTGGACAAGGGCTGCAAGTACTTTCAGGCTATGAGCGAACAATATGGTGTTGTACGGACTGTGGAGCACTACACTTGCATGATTGATCTTCTTGGTCGTGCAGGCCAAGTGGACGAGGCAGTGGCAATGGTTCAAAAAATGCCCTTCCAACCTGATGTGATAATATGGACGAGTGTGCTGGGTGCCTGTCAAAAGTGGAGTAACGTAGAGGTCGGATGGTATGCCTTTGAAAATGTGATGACATTAAATGACAAACTCTCTGCATCATATGTCTCAATGGCAAACATATATGCAGATGCTGATAGGCATGAGGATGCTGATATGATACACATGATGAGAGAATGCTCAAGAATGGAAGAAACCAGGGCAGATCTTGTGAACTTCCTGCGGTGGAAGCAGAAAGGAGAGGTCTGCAAAGCAAATAAATTTTTGTGAGGGTGAAATTTTTTAATTTTTAAAGGGTTTAGGATATTAACCCCTCTCTCTCTCTCTCTCTCTCTCTCTCTATATGTATATATATATGTGTGTGTGTGTGCGCGCGCGCTCGCGTGTGTGTATAAAGGATGCATAGTTGCATGTGGAAACGAAAATGAGGAAAATAGAAACGGGAGAAACAGGGGAAATAGAGTTTCCAGCCCAAGCCAAAACAGCAAAATAAGAAATGGCAATATGGTACAATTTCTTTATAAAAATAATTTTTTTATAAATAATACAATTATGAATATAGTGCTTAAAGTGACAAAATATGATACTTAGCATTAAGTAAGTTATGACTCATGTAGCATGCTTCAACATCCATGATTGCAAGATCTATCGTGGATGAATGATGATTCAAGAATCATCAATCATGTTTTAAGTTACAACAATCTGAAATATACTACAATTTGCAATTGCACATGCTAAACGCATCCATAGTATTACTATTATCCTAATTCATGAACAATGTGACATATCACTATTAGAAAAACAAAAGCACCCATAGTAGCATCCATGATCATGAATCATGTTTAAAACAAGGTAGCCACCTGTTGCTAAAGTAAACTCAAAATTGCATCATCAAAAAAGAAATAACACAGTCTAGGATTGTTCTTAAGTGTCCTAGGGCCTAATCTAGTGGTACTATATTATATGACTTCAAATTGCTTAAAAGTTTAGTGAAGTTGTCTCCTACCAAAGTAGGAGCACAGTTGTCATTTTTCTCTCACCAGGAAACAGGTTGCTCCTGTGTCTCTTGGAGCCTAGCTGTAGGTCAATCGAATGAGAGGCTATGATTGCGGAACAACACAAGATTATCCTCTGATCTTCTTTGCACATCCGCATCACCACCTGCCCATTTATATATATTATTGCATCCCCTCCTCTAGCTCCTTATTTTTTATATTAGTCTTGAGCGCACCATAGGGGATGCAATACATGTGCCATTGCCATGGATTGGTGGTGGAATCAATTCCACCTCTCATTCTATAATGCACGGATGTCATGGATCCTAAATCACACCACAACACATACAAAATTTGTACATAAACTAAAAATTGCAGCAATGAGCTTTAATAGTAATTTAGTAAATTGTAGTCTTACTTATTAGGTGATAGGGAAGTGTTTTTGTTGAGGGCCTCTCCAATCTTGTCCATAAACTCATACAAGAGCCCTAACGTGCTTCCCTCCATGTTCATGATGCAAAGCACCTTGTAGATAGGATTAACATATTTGATTAATGCCTCTGTCTCATGCTACCAAGCTTCATCCATGATCATGTGTGCAAATTTAAGAGACTTTGCATGGGCTCTATCATCCCAATCATTCGCTCCCAAAACACAACCGTGTGTAGCAAGTCCTGGCACATGGGCCTCTCCACAACTATGAACATGTAAGCCAATCTTTTGACTGAAGGTTTCAATAGCTCGAGGTCACTAAAGGCCCGATAGATGCTGGGTCTCTTTGTGACAAAGACCAAGGCAGTGGAGAAGATGGCACCAATCCAAGCTATCTTCCCTAGGTCATCAATCAAAAGATCAAGGCAATGTGAGACACAGGGTGTCCAAACAATCTTTGGAAAGTGATCTTGCCACACAATTGCTACCATTATCTGTCACTACTTATCCGTCACTACTTGCATCATGTTCTTCGCACCTATCTCTCAATATGGCTGTGCGCATGTGATTCCAAATGTTTAATCCTGTTATCATTGCATCTATGGCAGTAGAAGCATCTCTCGCTCTCAAGAGCATTGGTCATGTTGCAAGAAGACACCAAAATGTTGTACACAGTCCTCCTGTGTACATCTGACCATCTATCGCATAAGAGTTTGCACCCATACTTCGCATAAGAGTTTGCACCCATACTTTATGCAAGTCTCTTTCATGGGCTCCATTTGCGCTTCCACACATGCCTTCTCTATTCTTAGCTCTCTTTTCTACAAGGCTTCATATGTAGGTTATTCCTGTTCATACCCAATGCAGTTAATAGCTCTCATGGCCTTCTTCCACTGCAAAGTCTTCGCCACATGAAAGGGTTTCACACATTGTATGAAGAGCTTTGTGAGCTCACTAGTGGTCTCCTTAACTACTTGCTTTTACATGCGTCTTGAATGCTAGACCTTTGCAATGAGCCACTTTGTCCCACACTAGCATCTACACTACATGATCCATGTGGCAAGGGTGTCCTTGTAGCACTTGGACCCACTCTTGATGTTGGTGGAGCCCCTCTACTTCTCTTTGAACCCAATTTGCTAGCATCATCCAATGGCTCCATGGCCTCGGCCTCTGCCTTCCATTGTTAAGGCCATGAGCTTATGCTTCCATTCTTGAAGGCCAGCTTTCATACCCAGAGGCACAAACTTACAAGGTCCTATATCCTTCTTGGGAACACTCACTAGATGGTCTTTCACCCATGTGACGAGCCCCATTTTGCTTATGCAGCAATAGTTACATCTCCACTTCTTGGAGCCACTACCTCCCCTATAACTATCCATGGGGGAGAGACCTAGCTCCAATAAGGATCTTTCAGCATTGAGGAGAGGAGGACGATGGAGAGGAGGAGGAGGAGGAGGAGGAGGAGGAGGGAGAGTATGGGAAGGAGGAGGAGGAGGGAGAGTAAGAATGAGGAGAGGAGTAGGAGGAGGATAGAGAGGCTAGAGCAGGAGAGTAGTAGGAGTAGGAGAGGGGTAGGAGTAGGAGAGTAGGAGAGGCTAGAGTAGGAGAGGAGAGGCTGGAGAGGAAAACGGGCCATGGAGCACAGAAGAAAGAGAGGTGACAAGCCATGGCAGCGGCTAAAAACCCTACCAAGATTAAAACCCTACTTGGGTTTTTTTTAACGTAGGTTTCCAAAATGGCATTTGTTGTTTCGAAAATTAATCCATTTTGGCACTTTCATTTTTGGGCGTCAAAACACCATTTCTTGCAACTATGATAGGATGTTTAGGAAGTCCCATTGAATCCTCGACATCCTTTCTACAATCTAATAGCTCTATACTCCAAATGATCTAGCCTAGCAACTATTCCACTATGCCCAAACCAATGTGCATTGCCTCCCTAAGATGAAGAACTCTTAATATCAAAGCCATAGATGCCAAAGGAGGAGCCACTATCCCAATATGCCCAACCACAATGTGCGTTGCTACCCCAAGGTGAAGATCTTCTAATATCAAAGCTCTAGATGCCAAAGGAGGGTATGGAGCACAAATTCCTTGTGGTATCGAGGGCTAGCCCAAACAAGTCCTCGAGGAAAACATTGCCAAACTCTATGAAGACTCGTCATCAACGTGAGCCCTTCACTATTAACATTAATGAGGCAAACACAAGGGTATAGAAAGTGATTGATGATGCCAAGTCATTGGAAAGAAAATGTGGTAGAAGAAAAAGATAAGGTTCAAGAACGAACAAAAGGGTTCATGGTTCATGCAAAGTTCATAGACTATTAGCTATAATACTGGTAGAATTCCAACATGAGGAGGAGAATGAGAGGAGTTTCACGTCATTCAAGGATGAAGACCTATGAAGGAGGAACATTATTACTTGGTGGCTTGATTGTTTGACGTGGGGATGTGCTTTTTTGCAATGCATTTTTACCCTGCTAGAGCTTGAATTAAATTAGTATATGGCCTTGTTATGACTCTCTTCACCTCTTTATCAATTAAATTAGTGTATGGCCATGTCATGACTCTCTTGACCTCTTTATCAATTCCACTCTTGTTTACATGTTTCTTTCCATGCTAGAGTGCTTTTTCTCTTTCACATGCTTTGACCCTATATATTTTTCCACAAATCCTCTTCCTAGACATGGCACCCTACTTTTGTGAGGCCCTATCTTGCTCTATGTGTGCTCAATGACATTAAATCCATGATTTCCCTACTCCAAGCTCCCTTTGTATCAATTTCGTCACATGATTCAATTGTTGATGTGTCTATCTTGAGCTTTTGAAGTTGCAAAGGTCTTTGTGTGACCTTAGAAAATGGTTAAGAGTGTTCTCTCTTGAAGGACAATTCTCATGTATTATCTTGGCAATCTAGTATGAATTCCCTTGGGGGCAAGCATTCCCAACAGAGTCCCATACATGTATATTTATTAAGCTTGATCCCTCTTTTCCCCCCACAATTTTATCTTCCTATCTCTTTATTTACATGGATTCATGTGAATATGAAGTTGAAATTGTGGGAAATATGTTTACATAATGCTAAAAATCTCATTCTCTCCCAAATCACCATGTTATGCGGTTCTGGCAATTTTTCATGAGGGACTTCATCCTCATATCCACTTAGGAAATTTAGACTAGAAGATACATGTGGTGAAGTGCATGCATGCCATGTACACTTTCTTTGTTGTTAATAGAATTTTCCACCACAAGGCATGAATATTGAGGAAACTCAATGTTAAGAGACTTCCATCTCCATGTCCACTTGATTGAGGGAAATTTGATAGGAGAGAGTGTTTTGTCATGATTATTTCACATGTAAATTATATTACCCTTGTACATCACAAGCTCATATTTCTTAGGAACCCTCTAATTTGAAAGCATAGATATTAAAAAGATTATAAAATCTAATAAGACATTCAACATCATTCTCATAGAGACTAGAGACTCCTCAAGAATTGGGAGAGCACCCAAACATATGTAACCATATAGGGGGGTTCAACATAAAGGGTTTTTAAATTTACCATATTCATGGGAATATACATACAAAAGGGGTTTTCTAATTAACAAATTCATAAATTATAACCCTCAACATAAAGGGTTTTTAAATCTAACAGATTCATGGGAATATAGGGGTTTTTTAATTGACAAATTCATAAAATTATAATTTTTTATAATAGTAAGGCATCCCCTCAAGTAGAGGTTGAAGTATAATCAAGGTTTTCCAAAATAGGTTTGATCTAGGAAGCTAGAGAAAGTTTGTTCATTTTAGTATGGGTGATGTGCAACTTCAACCACCCAAAAGTATGTGAATTTCCAAGGGAGTACGAGTAGAGCTCGATTGCAAAGAGGTGCACATCAAAGGACCATCTTTAAAAATTGGAGCATGAATGGTTTAATTGTTCATTTTAGTATAGGTGCACAACCTCTTCACACTTCTTCAATGACCAAGAGTATGTGAATTTCCAAGGGAGTACGTGTAGAGCTCAATTGCAAAGATGTGCATATCAAAGGACCATCTTTAAAAATTAGAGCAGGAATGGTTTAATTGTTCATTTTAGTATTCACACTTCTTCAACGACCAAGAGTATGTGAATTTCCAAGGGAGTAGGTTCAAAGCTCATTCTATTCAGTCACTCTATTTCTAAAATCTATATCTCGCTCATAGAATCTCCAATTTGCCTGATACAACTCCCATTTGATCCCTATTTTTCCACATAAAAATCAGACAACATTTGATTCACTATCTATTCATGGTAAGAATATCTATTCATCTTGTTCTTGCTTCTTCTTACTGTGCACTTCTATCGCTCTTATATCTCCCTATCTTCACCTGCTTACCTAATTAAGCTATAACCTGCTCTGACTGTGTCTGACAGCCACATCGCAATTTGGATTACCACACCTTGCCACCCATCAAACATGATTCCATTCCATTCTCTGACCATTTTAGTGTTGGTGTAGCCCTTACGAGGAGGAGGAGGAGAAGTAGAGGAAGAATTACTGTGAGGAGATGCTTTTGAGGCCATTTTCACTCTATTTTCCCGCAGCCTGCTCCTACTTGCCGCAGCCTGCTCCTACTTGCCCTTCTCCCAGCCTCCCATTCCTAGAGGAGCCTGCAAAGAGCTCTCACAGATCAAGAGCACGCCTCGCATACTGGTCCTTGGACGTATTTATAGTTACCTGAAGTCGGTGAAGAACATTCTTGAGGCAGCCATACGTTAACCGCAAGAGAGATATTTTTCACAAAGACCATATGCCTTGTACTCTTACTTTTCACCCCTCTTCTTTCTCCATAACTAATTAATAGGACTCTTAGATTTTTCATCTCATAGGGCACCTATTCAATTACAAAGAGGTGCACATCAAAGGAGCATATTGGAGCATGAATGGTATAAGTGCTTGGAGATTTTCTAGGAAGCTATATCCTTGAGATCCTCATTCAAATAATTTGGACTGAGTGTGTTTAAAATGGACCCAGAATATGTACTTCCATTTGCAATTTCTGTTTAAAATGGACATTTTGGTTCACTTGGTTCCTAAACTTGGCTCAAACAAGTTGGATTTATATGCATTTCTATCAAATTCATTTTCTTTCACAAAACAATGAGGACTTCAAAAGTCACTTCTTGGGTACGATATAGTAAGCTTCAATACATAAATTGTAAAGAATGTGATTACCATTGTACATCTTGTTAACAAAAACCACAAAAAACAAGGCCATGTAGCCAACTAGTTGGTCCTTACTAAGGCTCTAAATCTAGGACAAAATAAGAACCAGACCTATCTTTCCTTGGGTTGAAGGAACTCTTGATTAGTTGTAGCTAGCAAGCACAAATCATCAAGCTAGAAGACAAGCAATGGCAACCTTCATATTTTTCATATTGATGATCCATTGATACATGATCCAAAGCAAAAAAATTGTGTAGGTGTAGCCACACTACGGCATGCTATCTAAATGTGGGGAAGGACCTTGCAACATGGACCTTGAGGGCATCTTGCATGTAGGTGATGCTACCATGATAATAATTATGTCATTGCACTACAATGGAAAATTTTACTGAGCCTTTGTTTCTCATCCATAATTGGTGTACACATTCCCCCTCATCCTCTCCATGGTGGCTCCTAATAACAAAACAATATCCAACTATTCTAGATTTGCTACTAGCTTTTCTGTCTCTCCACAGACCTTATTGTAGAAGTCCTTCATTATTAGGTTGTCCTCATTCTTTTGGAGTGTTTGGATTGCTTCTCCAAGAATTCAAGGTAAATGGTGAGATCCTTGATAGTGCTGTTGTTTGACTCTTGTAGACTTTTATTGAGTGGAAATATATTAATCGAATAATAGTCATAAAGTTCATGGGTTCTTATTGAGTTGAAAGGTATTGAGTTGAAAGGTACTAAGCAAATAAGAAAGCCCTAAAGCACATGGGTTCTTATAGTTGTCAAATACTTCTTGCAGTTTCCTAAATATCTTGGTCTCAACCTACTAAGTGTAGGAGACCTATACTCCTTGCATTTTGGTCTCAACCTACTAAGTGTAGGAGACCTATACTCCTTGCATTTTGGTCTCAACCTACTAAGTGTAGGAGACCTATACATCTTGAGATATGCCATCTACACTTGCCATCCCTAGTTTTGTCAATTGTTTAGTGCTGTTCCTTGATTATGTCCTATATTTCTTATGGAAAGCTTGGGACGAGCACTCTATTAAGTGATCACAAATCCAACTTCTGCAATGTTAGACCACATCCTTTGTATTCCACTAATTTTCAAAAAAACATATTGTTGTCCTTGTTAAGAGATTTGAAGAGCAAACTCAATTAGCTTATCATTGATGTGTATCAAGTAGTAACTCTTAAATTATGATGCACCATGTATTGGGATTAAAAAGTTGCAATCAAGATGGAAGATGTAGGCAAGCATTGCAAGCGTGAGTTGCAATCAGGGATGGAGATGAAGACAACTAGGTGGGTGAATTGGCAAACTATGTAATGTAGCATTCATGCTATACCAATATACAAGAGTACAAACTTCATATATCTTTTTGGCTTTTTCTTTTTTTTAAAAAAAATTAAAGGAACATAATTATAATAATAATAATAATAAATAGTTATTAACCTAGTGCATGGTGAAAAGAAATGATTGGTTTACAATGACTTATTTACCTATAGTGAGGAAAAAATGCATGTGAAAGGATATGCAATTGATAAAGTGCATATCTATCTGTATATGTATCTCTATCTCTATCTCTATCTCTTCTCTTCTCTTCTCTATCTCTATCTCTATCTCTTCTCTATCTCTATATATCTTAAGGAGAGGGTGGCTCGGGATGGTTTCTGGAGCTTCAGGAGGAGGCTTGCAGAGTTTTGGGGTGCTTCGGAGCTGAGGGAGGGATTCAGGAGGCTCGGATGGAGGGGGTAGAGGATAGCCATTGGATCAGCTGCGAAGCTTAGTAGAGGCGCAGAATCCAAGGCGCCACATAGTGGGAGTTACTACATTTTGAGTCAGAGGCGGCCTCAGACTAGGTCTGCACTGACTTGACTGTGAGTTTGCATTGCGAGTCATAGGCGGCGCCACGCGGCAATGCACAGACAGTGACAGACTAAAGGGATTGTGAGTGTGCACACGGCCATGACACGTGCTGGATGGTAGAGCCATAGAGGTGGCTCTCCCAGAGGCTATAGTCAGCCTCTAGACTTGCGGCTAGAGGCCACTACGCAATCTAACATGCGGATGGGTAGTGCGATACTGCCACATGGCATCGTGATAAAATGTGCAAAGCATAGTACACGTGGTGATGTAGGAGCGATGCAAAACTCGACACATATGGCAGCGCTACGATCGCACGGGTGGCTGAACCTAGAGTGAGAGGATAGGTAGAATATATATATCTATAAAAAAACATTTATATTTATTTAAACAAATATATTTGTATAAATACGTTTATATATATATATTCAAACAAATTTAAAAAAACACACACACACACACATATTTGTATAAATACAAATAAATAAATAGATATATATATATATTCAAACGAATTTACACACACACACATACATATATTTGTTTATATAAATAAATATAGATAACGTGTCTGACACACGGACAGAGAGAGAGATAGAGAGAGAGGGGGGGGGAGTAGAGAGAGTGAGAGAGGGGAGAGAGTGAGAGAGGGGGGGGAGGGAGAGAGAGAGAGAGAGAGAGAGAGAGAGAGAGAGAGAGAGAGAGAGAGCAAAGAGAGAGAGAGCAAAGAGAGCTAGAGAAAAGATAGAGAGAGGGAGGGGGAAGAGAGAGGGAGAGGGAGGGGGAAAAGAGAGAGAGAGAGAGAGAGAGAGAGAGAGAGAGAGAGAGAGAGAGGGCAATGAGAGTGAGAGCAAGAGCGAGAGAGAGAGAGAGAGAGAGAGAGAGAGAGAGAGAGAGAGAGAGAGAGCAATGAGAGCGAGCGAGCGAGCGAGAGAGAGAGAGAGAGAGAGAGAGAGAGAGAGAGAGAGAGAGAGAGAGAGAAGGGGAGGCAGAGGGGGAAAGAGAGTGAGAGTTAGAAATGGAGGGGAGAGAGAGAGAGAGAGAGAGAGAGAGAGAGAGAGAGAGAGAGGGAGGGAGGGGGGAGAGAGAGAGAGAGAGAGCAAGAGAGAGAGAGAGAGAGAGAGAGAGAGAGAGAGAGAGAGGAGAGAGAGACCACAAAGAGCGAGAGAGAGAGAGAGAGAGAGAGAGAGAGAGAGAGAAGGGAGCTAGAGAAAAGATAGAGAGAGAGAGAGAGAGAGAGAGAGAGAGAGAGAGAGAGAGAGAGAGAAGGGACCTAGAGAAGAGAGAGAGAGAAGAGAGAGACAGAGACAGAGACACACACACACACACACACACACACACACACACAGAGAGAGAGAGAAGGGAGCTAGAGAAAAGATAGATAGATAGATAGATAGATAGAGAGAGAGAGAGAGAGAGAGAGAGAGAGATATGGGGGGTGGGTGGGTATGCTTTTGTATGCGACGGGGCAGGCACAGAACATTGGGCACCAAGGTCAAGGAACCCTTTGAACTAATCGAAAGTAGGTGCCATGAGATATTCATAAAACTACCCAAAAGGATCTCCGATGATTACTAAGTGATGCCTGAGCTTTACAGAAGGCTTTTTGACAGCCATGAATGCTTGTGCTGGATCTTTCATGGATTGAAGGAATTGTGCACGTGAAGGGGATGATTTTGCCACTAACAAAGAACAAAAGAAAGAAGGAAGGAGATCCTACAAATGTGGTGGGCAAATCAAAAGGAAGTTTGGACCTTAGCAGAATCTCAATAATGACTTAGAAATTATTACTGAACAAGAAGATAGGAGGCAAACAAGCAAGTGACAAAAAGTGAGGGGGAAGTAGATGCAACAATTAGGGAAGAGTCCATCCAAGAGAGGATGAGAGGCAAGCCCACTCAAGCTTATAGTTTAATTGACTTAATGGGAGGGCTTTGTGTTGCAAGATTGCAGTGACTTTTGTTTGGCCTTGGATGAGTGGAGAAGGAAGTAGAACGTAGGTAAAGTGTGATCACCTAAGCAGCTTCCAAAAGCATCTTAAAGCATGTGCACTAGAGCTAGATGGCAAGTCACCATTAATTCCCAATGATTCATACCTTAACATGGCTGTTAAGATCTTTCATAAATTGGAGGATTCATAAATATAGTTCATCATTGTTTGCCCTTAAAATTATGTGCATATATTAGGTTATCTGCAAAGTTTCAATGAAGCTATAAGTTGATTCTTTTTCTAACCAAGGCTCTTCGACTTAAGTTTGCAAGTTTTAATGTCTACATGTAAGAGGATATTTATGATGTGAGAGATCTATTAAACAAGCCAAAGCTTGGGGACATCCATTCTAAAGCTTGGACCCATTTGGTGATCCTATGTAGGTAGACCGCCGAGCTCATTTTGTTCCTTGAAATTAAACATAACCTTAGATCCCAACCTTAAGATCTATTTCAAGGCAATCTTAGATCCCAACCTTCAGACCTAATGGAGGCAACCTTCAATCCCCTCGTAGATGGGTCATGCAGCTCGTTGTTATTCTAATAAATTTTGCAAGTATTATAAATTATACTCGATTCTTTTCTCATGAATGTTTTTTAATAATGTTTCAAATACACATTAAAGGTGAGACAATGTGTTAATTCACAACATAAATTGCACTGCCTACCTTTTTGGGATTTTATGTCTTGCTCTCACTACATTGAGGCTTGAAACGTCTTTTATGAATTTCCATGTGTAATTTTAAAAAAAGATTAAGTAAGTTGTGTGTTTCAAATTGCCATTAAGGGAGATCACCCTATAAAAATTGGCTTTTAATAGCCCAATGACAGTTAAAACATTCTTTGCTTTCTTTTTTGCATCCAAAAGCGATTGCTTTACCACAATACTAGGAGGAAGTGCCCACATGCACTTGTGCACTCTTCTTATTTGTTGGACTAGCAAATTTTGGTTCTATGTGATGTGGTTTCCCCTAATTAAATGTAATGGATTAATCCTGGTTATTATTTAGCAATTTTGGTTCTATGTGATGTGGTTTCCCCTAATTAAATGTAATGGATTAATACTAGTTATTATTTAATGGTTTATCAATTTCATGCCTTTCTTCATCAATGGAAACCATGTAGGTATTAGAGTAGTAGAAAAGTCTCACAGACAACATTGTTTCACATACGTACTTGCAATCTTCAATAGCTATCAATGGATAGTAGAATAAATGGGCAAGATAAAGTTTCTTAATATTGCAAGAAGATCGAGTCCATAAAGAGATTCTTGACAAGCAAGGAGAAGCTAAGTGCAGAACAATAGCAGTAGAGTAGAAGAATGTAACATAATAACTACAGGTGCAGATAAAAAAAACAGAGAGTAGTAGCCTAGGAAGTCACATAGCACAATAAAAGATTAGGAGCACAATAGCATTTGCAACAATGGTATTTTACTTTGGTAGCATTTCTCACCTAATTCCAACATTAGTTTGCTCAACTACAAAGCCTATTCACCCATTTTAAAGGCTCACAATTTCACGAAAATTAATCTATTTGCTTACTTATCCTACTTATTATTCATTTGAGAATTTATTGACTTCCCTCGGTAGATTAGCCCAATTAAGCCTTGGGGTCATGTTAGCTCACTCAAAGAGAATGTCTACTTCACAAGGGACATTGAACCTTATAACTAAACCTTGGAAAGCTTCACCACATGAGCTTACCAAGCAACAAGGGAGTAGATAATGTATTTTACTTCATACATAGGGGGAGATGGAGTGGCCCCCCTCCAACCATGCCCTTATTGGTGTTTTAATCTCTTGTTCACCCCTTTCCCCTTATGTTAATGAAGAACTCCTTTTCACCCCTATCATCTTCTCCCCCAACTTATGAGTTACTTTTCTCCTACTTAGTTCAATATAGGAGCCCATGTTGGCTTGATGGTCTTCTTCATCGAGTTTACATTGTCTAGTTGTTTCAAACCATATCCAAATATCCAAATGTATCAAAGCATGGCCTCTTTCTTAAAACTAAAGGTGTAGATGCACAACAAAGGTTGCCATAGGCAATTTTAGAATAACAATGATGGTGGCACCTTATGTCTTGATGCTTGAGTGGGCTTGTGAAATCTCATTGTCTTCATGCAAGGTTGGTAGATCTAGAGTTGGCCCTCCTCACCTTGCCTTCACATAGGGATGATGATAGGTTGGGTGGCCTATAGCATTGAGTGGTGTAATCTGAATACCAAACAATTTCGAGAAGCGTTTGATGAGTGTGGAGAAGCAAAACAACAAATGTGAGAGCATGGTAAGACGTTGAGATGTGGATGTTGGGAAGAGGGAGTAGACATGTAGGGGGGAATCAAGGGAGGAGAATTAAGAGGAGGAGTGAGACAAAGCAAAGGAAGCCAATGGGAGGGCATCTTGGGTGAGCAAAATGCCAAACCATAAACATTATCAATTCAAAAGATCCAATTTGGAACCACTCATTCTCTGTCTTCTCCTCTAACTGGGCTTTTCTTAGTGTTTGTGGGTGTTTCTTCTCTCCCACTGGCTATCCTTGAGCATTCGAGCAAACCCAATTCCTTCCTTGCTTGCTTCACACAGTATGGGAGGCCTTTCTTGCTTGATTTCGCCCACCATGGCCTCTTCTTCCCCTTCTTTGCTCTCTCCCTCCCACCACGCATCAAGCACCTTTTGGGGCGATTGCTTGCCTTCCAACCCACCTTTAGCTCACCGATCGTGCCTTGACGGCGGACGCAAGAGTCAATTGCCTCCGTTGCGCAGTTCCTTGCAATCGAGAGTGTCTGACATGAGCAAGAAAGGTAGTCACCCTCCAATTCGTGTGTATCGTGTCGTAACGCTTTGCGTGAAGTGTCGTTGTCATTGCGTCATAGATATCCATGCGAGATGGATCCGATAAGGGCAAAGGAATTCGACTCCAGCAGCTGCAGCTGTAACCAAGCAGGCATTGCGCTTGCAAGTTACTGCCCATCCTTTCCAACATAATATAATTTAGCTAGCATGCATCTAAGAACTGCATTATAGACGGCCTTACCCAAGAGGCCGATTAAAGGGAATGCTGTGCAACAGCCAAAAGGTGAGCATGCATTGTAGTTGCTCAAACTATCCGACATAATATACGAGCATTTTCTGCGCTTTAAATCCACTAATGCGGAAAACACACCACATGCTCAACTTGTCCTGCTTGCTCAATCATTCTCAACTCCTGCCGTCTTAATTTACTGATTAGCCCAATAGGCAAATGTAGGTGAGCCACACATTGGGTGCTCTTGGGTGAACAGTAATGCTTGTCTGGCCTCATTACTTAAGGTAGCCGGTTAACTAATTGGGTGGACGAAAACATCAGACTCCGTAACTTCCCCATTATCCCGCTTCTAGGTGGCTATTTTGCTGTTTACGGATGCGATGTAGGGAGTGTGTGTGGTAGTACATGTGCTACGGCGATCTGCTTCTCGTAAGAGGTGATCTGCTTCATCTTTTAGGCAGGAAGCTTTAAGGTTATAAACTCTATTATTGCCACTTTCAATTTCAGTGCCAATTTATGCTTTTTTGAGAATGTCATGATCTGCGATTTGTGCAAATGTTTGTTCTTGCCGGTGCAAACTTGTTCAGATATTGTCTTTGGATCGATCGTCGAATTCATTGGTGGAGAGCTTGAGCTAGATCACGCCCTTCACAAGTACATCTGTTCTTTATTTTGTGCTATTTCTGACGGATGTAGTGAGGCAAGAGAGTTCTAAATGGTTTACGCATGTTTGAGTAGAACGTGATAATTGTATCATTGAGGATGTAGGAAATTGGGGGGGGGGGTAGAATTTAAGGTAGCCAGAGCAGCCAAGCCTTTGCTTCAAAATTGGAAGTAGTGTAAAGTCCCCTTAGCTGAAGACATTGGGTCAAAGTCTATTGGGACTTCATAATCTGATTTCGTGCATCGATTGCTTCACCACCCATCTTATTTACATCTATCCTTAATTGTAGTACTACAAAAACTATGGAATTTAACCAGAGGACACTTGTGCTTGGTGCTGATGAGAACAGATGCATTTCTTTGCTAAGAACCCCTCCCTGCCCCCCCCCTAACACACACACACACACACAGACACACACACACACCAACCACCACCACTTGCGCAAGATTGTGCAGAATTCAAAGTAAACAAGGTGAATGATATCTAATCATTCATAAGGCCTGAGCCCATGCAGAATGAGGAGCAGCTCCTCCACGGACAGACAACCATGCATAAGGATGAACCATGTGGCGTGCAAATATTGGGGGTGGGACAAACGAACACATGCAGAATGCTTGCCCAAACAAAGCATCCAAGGCACCCACAAAAGACTCTACTATGCACGCACATTCAAAGCGCCATTTGGATGCAGGGCCATGCATGTGGCAATGAATCGGACGGGTAAGGAGTGGACACGTGGATGGGAGGATGCTGCGTTGCCAAAAATAACACATAAATTAGTGCTGGGGCTTGTGACAAGCAATCGACAAAAGACACGCGGACACTTCGAATTTCGCTTCTTAGACCAGACACCATCAATAAGGCCAAGCTAGGGGCAGGCAAAAAAGAATACACTAGAGATGGTGTGTGTAGGAAGAGGCAGGAGATAACGGAAGGAGAGAGAGAGAGAGGGGGGGGGGGAGGAGAGAGACAGTAGAGAAAAAGGTGGAGGATTTCAAGGGAAAGAAATAGAAAGTGGGAAGTTGGACCAATCACAAAATTTAGGACTTTCAAAAAAGGAAAAATTGAAATTTGGCTTTCGTTGAACACACACTGGTCATTATACCCTTCCCCCCTGGGGCAAGCCAAAAGGTACATAAAACGAGGTTTGGATCCCATCAGGTTAAACTAGAAGCTCGTAGATGGAGAGAGAAAGAAAGATGTATTAACGTTGGCGGAAGACCTCACGGGCCTATGGGACAAGGTACAAAATACACCAAAAGGATGATTTGATACAAGCCTCAGTGAGCTGGAGCAAAGGGCGCACTAAGGCCCTTTCTGGGTACTAAGACTACTAAACTGAAAAACTGAAAAACTGATAAGCTGATAGGCTGATAACCTGATAACTCTACAGAGCTCAATAGCTCGAGCAAAATCAGATATATAACCCGGAGAGAAAACAGGAGCTCAAAGCTATGCACTTCTGGGGAGGTAGAAAGAAAGAAAGGTTATTAACGTTTGCAAAGGACCAAAATTGGATGGAGCAATAAGGCAGTTGTGAACAATGTAAAGCGCTAGCACAAATCCACAATGATGAAAATTATATGCTTAATAGGAAGCCCAAAGAGGGGACCCACATTGAGGAGCAATTGGATGCCTTGAATATTTTGTCAAAACTGGGTTTTTTAATTTGGTGACAGGTGGTTGGGAAAAATATGTTGAATGATGTGTTTGCAACCTTTTTTATAAGCTGAGTGGTATATTTTAGGATATGTGATTAAATTTTACTTTTCATATAATTAGAGGGCTACTTATTTCGTACTTGTGGGGCAGCCTTCTCCGTAACAATTAATAGCATCTCCTCGTGCACATCATGCAGCTTTTATACTGCGTTTAGGGAAGGCTGATCATATGCAAAGTCGATGCATACACATGATAGGAGACACCCGATGCCCGCATTATTTTCAGAAGCCTTTGCCAATTAATCCGAGGCTAATGTAGCTACCATATTGCACTTGTTAACTTTCATTAGAGAAGATTTGCCTATTCTACTAAAAGTGTTTTTTTAGTTCTTGCAAGAATGAAGGCAAAGCTGAAATGAAGCAAACTTCTAATCAGGATCAAAGTAGTCTAGCTTCATGAAAAGTTTGTTTAGAAGAGCAGCTTGGTGATAAGGAAATCATAAGGTTTGCCCTGCTTGCAATGTGGCTTCTCTCTCTCTCTCTCTCTCTCTCTCTCTTGCAAGCTGTGTGACCAAGAACAAGTAGAGACAGAAGCACATGTCCTCCTTACACGCACACGGTATGCCTGCATAAGGAGGGACTTTAACAATATTACAGAGGAACACGACACCCTAGCAAGCTTGCTCTCACATACCCATATAGCCACTCTGGGTAACTATATTGCCAAGGTTCTTAAATATCGTGAATGTTGTATTACTCAATGTATTTCAAAATAATTGTTCTCCCCCCCTTCCATAAAAGGAAGGAGACACTTGTATCGTGACTTTTATGGGTCCCATGGGTCGGTATTTCGGCCCCCAGAGGACGGTAATACATTCTTCTTCTTCTTCTTCTCTCTCTCTTCTCCCCCCCCCTCTTTGTCCCTGCCTTGTCTCCTTTTTCCCTGTCCTTAGTGTGCACCAGTCTTTAACTTTGGTTTTCTAAGAATTCTCAATTTGCAGGACTGGATATATTCAAGGGATTGAATATAGTTAGAATACCTTTTAAGTAAAGTGTTAAGGAGCTCAAGAAACCTGGGTCTGTTTTTGCCCTTATGAAAGTTTGTTGGGTGCTTGCCTAGTGTTTTGGCATCGTTTCTGAATTCGGTGGCCTTGGTGCTAGGGTTCATTCACATTGCATGGCCTTTGTTTGTGTGGTGTTCATGCTAGCCGAGTCATTTTTTCATGTTGCTGCTGTTCTTATAGTGCATGTTGTTTGGTTTGTACTTCTTCTCGCACCCAATGGATTTACAATTGTACTTTTATATTTCACAATTTCTGTAGTAACCTTATCATACATGATTCTTTTTCTTTGACAGCACCAAAAGGTCTCTTTCCCCCAGAGCCTGAAAAATACTCAGGACCCAAGTTAAAGGTTGCAATCATTGGAGCTGGCCTTGCGGGTATGTCCACAGCTGTGGAGCTTTTGGATCAAGGGCATGAGGTTTGTTCACAGTCACCTTCAAGTCTGATTCTATTTAGGGAAATTTAGCAGTGGTCTAATGTCGTACCTCTCTGTTATGCAAATGGTAATGGATTTTGTTTGTTTGTTGCCTTGGCAAAGTTTTATCTATATCACAATTTTAACGTTCATGTCTTTTTAGACTGTTAGAAATAACTGTGGTTGAACGCTTGATATTCTTTTTCTCCTATTGTTCTCCCTCTTCTTCATGTGTGTGGGCATGTGTGTATATGCATACACATGCACAGTGTTTTGAATATAAGTGTGCCATGTATGCGTGTTACTTGTTTGCAAATGTGTGGGTGCAATTGGGTCATGGGCTTTAAAAGGGAAATTGTCGATGATAGCAAAGGGTCACTTTTGGGAGGAGTGGCTTACAGCATTGGACACCAAAGTTGGTCCTAGTATAGCTCAACATTGTCAGAAAGACGACAATTTGAAAGAGTGAAGCTTTGGGATAAATGATTCAGACCTACAGATTTTGTTGTAATAGCACCTAGCGTTTGTCTATTGATGTGAAATTGTTTGACGCTGTGTATAGAACAAAGCTCATTGTCTTCCGCAATGGCAGACATGGTTGTTGAAAATAAATGAGCAAGAGATGGCTTAGAGAAGATGGAGGCTTTTTGTCAAGTGGCAAGAAGAACATGGCGCCTGGCGGATGCTCAAGACAAGCAAAATAAGTATGCCAATGAGCAGCAAAGGTTTGGAATTTCATGAAGGGGATTAGTCATTTTATGTATTTATGGCTACACGAGCACAAATATGCCTTCTTGAACAGACCATGGCCCCTACATGACTGTTCAGAAGGTTGGCAAGTAGCATATCAATTGGACTTTCCAGGCATGCCCACGATTTCCATGGATATATAGAATCACAAAGTCTTTTCATGTATATGTTCATATCACCTAAAGTTTGGAGCACATTTTGCCTGAAGTCAATATTCCTTGTCTATCCTCTGGATTTTTACACAGACTATCTTCAAGAAAATGCCTTTTGAGCGAAATTCAAATCAATTATTGTGCCTTTTTTCATTTTGTTAGTCCTTAGGGTGATAAATGTTATAAAGCGTGGTTGGAGAGGGTGAGAGAAAGCATGCAGTGATTGAGGCAGGAGGCACATTGTGGAGGCAAATGCTGAGGTGACTGATCCGATTTGGAGTAAGGACAATGGCCTCCTTTTGTAGGCAAGGGACAATTGGCATCACATGTGATGTTGAGGAGAACTTCTCCTGACCTTACAGATGATGTCACACACAATAGAATCAAATCTAGGTGTATCTACCTACCACACAAGTGGCACTAGGTAGATTCTCTAGGGACACTTCACACACACACACACACACACACAAGTGAGGGACACTCTCACTCTAGAACTCTCTAGAACTCTCACACTGACACTGACACTCCGATATCCAACACCCCTTGTTGGAGCTAGGGTGAGTGACTTTGAGAGAGAACCATAACAAGTTCTATGATGGCATCTCCTCTGAGGATGGTTCAGAGGTGGAGCTAAGCACTCTCATGGCTTTATGTTCAAACATGGCTAGAGGTTCAAGTCTAAGCATAGATGCATGACCAACTCATAGGTCTAGGGAACAAATGCACCAACATCCTGAAACTCAGCAAGGCCTGATATGGGAGAACCATCAATAGTAAAAACTGGATTCTCCATAATAATCCTACCTAGGTACAAGAAATAATAGAGCCTTTTATGAAACAAGGCATACAAACACACTCAACATGTTACAGTCATTTCTGGGGGACGACCCAAGGCAGAGTACGTGACACACATACAAGCATACATGATACTAGAAAGTCCAATTGGTGTCTATCTCTTCAGCAAGAGATAAACCTGAGACTACTGCAGTAAAAGCCTTCTCGTCAGGTACAGTGGAGGGTCCAGCCTTATCTTCATCTTCATCATTGCGGTCTTCTGCAACCTAGTTTGCATGCTCTTTTGATTGTTCCTCTGCCTTCTTTTTGAAGCACTTATCCTCCATGTGTTGGAGCTTCTGGGAGAAGGTGCGCTTGAATGGTTTCCCATGTTTCTTTAATTTGTTCTTTGTGAAGAATGCCTTTCTTAATCTCCAGGTACTTATAACTTGGTCTGTAATATGGCAGTCATCATTAATGAGAACTGCCACCATATCATCATAGCCCATCTCTCGGCCAACCTGAGCACTGCAAGTACTTCATTGTATTTTGAGATGCTCTCAATGTTAGAGAACAAGAATGCAACTTGGTCACCTTCATCAACCTTGGTTTTGACTGCAGCCAACTGTTGAGATCCTAGTGTGTTTAGGTGCTCACTGAGCGTTTATCCTTCTTTCATTTCAAAATTGAAAAGCTTCTGCTTGAGAAAAACTTTGGAATTATTAATTTTATTTTCAAACAGGTTCTCAAGCTTTTCCCATATTTCATCAGCTGTCTTATTAAAATCCACGTGGTGGATTAGATTGTCAGCTAGCCCAAGGCCTATGATAGCCAGAGCCTTGTCTTTCTCATTTTTCCAAGTCATTATCTTTTAGGCATTTCCTTCTGGCTTTTCTTCCTTGCAATTTACAATGTTCGAGATCCCTTGTCACATGAAAAGAAGTCTGGTTTTTTGTCTGAACATTTCAACGAGTACGCTAGCCCATAGATGATGTCACACACAATGTAATCAAATCTAGGTGTAGCCACCTACCACACAAGTAGCACTAAGTAGATTCCCATTCCTAAGGGACACTTCACACCCACACAACTGAGGGACACACTCACTCAAGAGATCCATGGACGATACCACTGCCTTTTTAGAGACCGCTTTGGGCCCCTTTCCAGACTATACCCAGACCAGAGGTGCCTCGCCACTTTCAGTCATGAGGCGGTTCAACATAGAGAGCGTCTCATCAGATCGCAAAGACAGGGACGTGGCGCTTTATCAGACTCATCTCAGAGTATGATCACGGGGTTCTTCCAGCCAGAGCATACTGCACCCCTAACCATGGATAGATCTCGAGATCGAGATGTGGCACATTCGGCAGAGGACGGACACATAGATCACATTAGATGACATCTCATCCATGTTCAAACCCGGGGATACGATCGACAGGGGTCACTATGGCACTTGTCCGATGTAGAGCCGCTACCTGGAGGTCATGACAGACTACATCCATAGATAGCAGACAGCGATCTATCACGGGCTTCATGCCTATATAGCCTCACTCGCCATCGAGTCTACTTTGATGTCTCATGTCGTGTGTGTTTTTTGTTCAGAGTTAGGCTGTATCTGCTAGGATGATGATGATGCAGTTCTTTATAGATCCACCCTTCTGGGGACCATTTTAGTAGAGCAGAGGGATACACACTCCAGATTCCTTTGGATCCGGATCCGACACGGGAACAGCCGGGATCTGTTTGTTGCAGTATGCTACTTCCCTCTCGAGACATCCCACTTTGCTAGAGATATTCGAGATGAGGCTAAGACATTGCCATTTGCAGCCTTTTATTAGTCCATTGTTTACTTCTCGAGCCGCGGAGAAGTCCTTCCAGTTGGGGACTTCAACGTGAGGACAGGGGCCTGCTATCTTGAGGGATGGTCCCCCTCACCACTCACCAACACTCAGGTTTGGTATAATTACACACACACACTATATGACATCCTTGATCAGCCAGTCCGTGACCTCTCACATTTGCCACGCCCCACTTCCTGTACCCTCTTCACTAAGGGGGAGGTGAAGGATGCTGTGATGAAACTTCATAATAGCCGAGCGAAGGATCATGAGGGACTGAGTTCATTGCATATGGGATTAACCTCCTAGCCTCGATCTTAGCAAAGCTTTTCAATGAGGCTGTTTGTTTGGGGTTTCCACGCACCTGGACCATTAACACTATTTCACCCATACACAAGGCAGGGGATCCCATGAGCCCAGAGAATTACAAGACCGTTATGATTGGACATGTCATGTCCAAGATTTTATGCATCTGTGCTTGATTCCGAGGTCAGCTGATTTGCAGAGTGCAGAGGACTTGGAGCAACGGGACAGGTTGGGTTCAGGCGTGATCATGGAACCATGGACCACATTCTCATGCTCAGATGCATCATCGAGGAGATGAGGGCACGGAAGTAGAGGATTTACTGTTGCTTTGTGGATTTCCGCAAGGCATTTTATACGGTTCCAAGAGCCCGCCTCATCCGACGCCTACAGGATTTGGGTTATGTCTAGGAGATCATTTGGCTTTTCATGGCGCTTTACGAGAGAGTCACAGGCAGAGTCCATTCAAGATCTGAGTGGATAGACGAGACATGAGCACTATTGGGATCAAACAAGGGTGTCCTTTATCACCTACCCTGTTTGGCCTCTACATAGATGAGCTCGAGACAGTGATGCAGACACAGGGGGAGGGGGATGGATGTTCTCTTGCTGGCACATTGATTCGGATTTTGTTGTACGTAGATGATGTGGCTCTTTTATCTTCCTCCATAGAGGGGCTCCAGAGACACCTTGATGCACTATAGTCCTTCTGTGAGTCCCATGACTTGAAGGTCAACCTGGGTAAAACCAAGGTTATGATCTTCAACACATCTCGAGCCGTCATGAGTCAGAGCAGTTCACGTTTGACGGGTCACCTGTTGAGATAGTTTCATCATACTTGTATCTTGGGGTTGTCTTCTTCGGACCCATCTTCACTATGAGACCCGCGATGCATGCCCGATTGAGTAGAGGGTATGCTTCATTAGCCAGACTAGAGAGGCAATGCTTCCGCTCACACTTCTAGGATCCACGGACCAAGGGGTTGCTTTCTGACTCCTTAGTCCGCCCAGCGGGAATGTACAGTAGTCCTTGCTGGGGGCCATACTTGTCGGATATAGAGTGGGCTCGTGTGAAGCAGCTACAGGTTCTCATGCTATCATGGATTATCCGCGGTAAGCCATCCATTCCGCACCATATCATTCAGGCAGAGTTTGGGTCATCCCCATTACAGCTAGATGCTGCATTTCAGGTCATCACATATCTGTACCGAGTCAGGGAGTATGGGGATTACACTTCTGGACGCAGCATGATGCCATGGTTAGCACTGTCCTCTTCTATGACTCTCAATAGGAGGGGACCAGAGGTGCTGGTATGCACGCACAAAGAGACGGTTTGAGCGACTAGGGCTCTACATGGATAGACTCCCTCCCTTCCAGTACAGTATGGACGCTCCGTTTTCTCTCCTCCGGCCACATGAGGTCAACCAAGTCATTAGCGAGTATCTCTTACAGCTACACACATTTCGGACTTGGGTGGGACCGAGCGAGCTTCCAATGAAGCTCAGCTTCTATAGGGATCATTGCTTGCATATTACAGAGGAGGGGTACATTGACCCACCAGGATACATGCAGATCCACTTACCCCACTCACTGAGGATCTCTATTGGGCAGTTTCGAGTCTCTTCACATAGACTTCATATCGAGAGCGGCAGAGCAGAGGGCCTACCCAGGGAGAGGCGCATATGCACATTGTGTGACACACAGGAGGTTGAGACGGAGGAGCATTTCATCTTCAGGTGCCATGTTTACTATGAGGTTAGAGGGCGCTTCTACTATCTCTTCAGGGATAGCACTGGGGTTTTGTCTTGTTTTCTCTCCTATCTAGACTAGAGATGCCTGGCAGCTTTCATTCATAAGGCAGTCAGGCACCGCGAGAGGCTACTTCGATCATGGAGACAGGAGCAGACCTCTCCCTTGACAGACCCCTCACAGAGCTCCATCATGGAGTTCTTCCTGCCAGACCACAGGGACCCCCATAGGGCGAGACGTCGACATGATTGTGACCTAGAGCCAACGACTCGATAGCTCAGACAGAGGGTTGACGCATAGATTACACTTGGGGATATCCCCTCTTTGTTCAGAGTCGGCGGAGCCCGGCCGACAGGTGTTACTGTAGCCCTTGTTAGACGCAAAGTTATGACCAGGAGACGTCACAGGGCCACACTTATGGGCGGCCGATAGCACCCTATCACCGCGTTCATGCTGCCTCGCCCACCTTGATGTCCTTATGATGATGATGATGATGATGATGATGATGATGATGACGTTGCTGAGGTTGATATGTAGTCGACCACTGACATGACTATGTTGTACTTAGTACTTAGTACTACTATTTTGCATTTTTTGCATTTCTGCATTGGTGTGGATGCTCGTTTAGTAGCTCCATTGTACCAGGTTTTTCATAGTCTCATAGACCCATCGGTCTTCCGAAGACTTTAATAATCTTTCTTTCTTTCTTTCTTTCTACTCATTCTCTCTCTCTCTCAGCAAGGGCCTTAGCGCGGCCTTTGCTCCAGCCCTTTGTGGCTTGTATGAGTTCTTTTCCCTTTTTGGTGTGTTTTGCATTGTGGATGTGTGGATATCCTTCATTGAGTAGTGGCTACAACGGTGGGATGTCATAGTAGCTAGTCCATGTTATATATGATTGAGTTCGTGGTTTTCAATTATATAAGGGTAACATCATTTTATTTGTTCTTCTTTTAGAGGGTGAGTCCTAGGTTCACTCTATGGATATGTGTGTGTGTGTGTGTAGAGAGAGAGAGAGAGAGTCTTTGGGAGGCATTGCGGACCTATGAGGCAAAGTACAATCAATGACTTACTCATACAAGCCACTGTTGGCTTAGGCAAAGGGCTCATTAGGGCCCTTGCTGAGTGCTATGCTAATAAACTCAAAATCTCACAACTCAAAACTAGTACTAGTACTAGTACTCAAAATACTTAACCAAGTGCCATGGTGGCTTTCCAGTGGGATGCGAAGATATCTCATATCTGTGTCTACTGAGTTGTCTCTTGTTGTGGCGGGGGGCGTGGTCTCTAGTGTGTTTAACCAGCAAGGTAACTTCTCAGAAAGTCTAGAAGTGGATTATGTCCTTTTCCAGCCTAGATTTGGCATTCAATACTCATGCTTAGGTTCTAGTATGTAGTATATACCTCTTACCCTTGCAACAATGAATCAAAATTCAATAGTCTAGGAAAAAGGACAACATGCTTTTTACTTTCAAATTTAAATGCCTTAGTAGTGCATTGGAGTACCAAGAACTATACTCATGCTTAAGAGGGCTAGGTTGTGGAATCTTATAGATTATGCTTCTACGAAACGATTGTCTTATTATTAGATTTCATTCAAAATCTCAAAAATCCAGTTATGTTGTTAAGATCTCTTTAAACATCTTATTGTGGTTGCAAGTGATATGAAAGTGCTGATTGAAAGCCTTAGCTTTGTCTTTGTAGTTGTGATCTATTTCTCAACGCATGGCCAATATATTGTTAGTAAAGCGTATGGAAAATAAAGTAGCATCAACATGTAGAAAATAAAATGTACTTAGGAAATGTTAAAAACTACATCACATACTCAAGATGATATATTTTTATGTGTGTGCGTGTTTTTTTTTTTTTTTGGGGGGGGGGGGGGTGGGTTCTTGTGTGCACATGGGTAAATTGCTGTGTTGACTTCTTCATTTTGGTGAGAGCATCCAACAAAAACAAATTGTATCTTCTGTAAAAAATATGTAGTGGCCTATGCTTGATATTCCTTAGCTCTTAAGCTTGGATTTTGGCAGCAACTTCTTGCCTTAAAAAATTATGTTTCTTCTTGATTCGACTGTGCTACAACAAATGCCATTTGAACAAATTTCAATTTTGTATGTGGAAATATATTGTTTTCAAGGAAATATTTCATTTGTCCTTTTGGGACCGATCAATGTTCATTCAATCTATGTGATCAGTGGGTAGTACAAGATCTTTGGCAGTAATGCCAATCGTTGCTTTAAAATCTGGGATTCAACGAGCTTTGAAGATATACTCGATGATTTCAAAAGAGCATAAGGAAATGATGGGTCTATTTCCGCTATGCATTGCAAGTAAAATTTGATCTCGTACCATGCAGGTTGATATTTATGATTCACGATCATTTATTGGTGGTAAAGTTGGATCGTTTGTGGACAAAGATGGAAATCACATTGAGATGGGGCTGCATGTTTTTTTTGGTTGCTACAATAATTTGTTTCGACTTATGACAAAGGTATTATCATGTTTATATGTTTTGGTCACTTTTTAAATGTGCCAAGTAATTTTGGAGGGTGAAGGATAGCAATTTTCTCTTTGAAGTTACTCTCTTGTTAGATTGCATTTTTCTATGATTTTTAATATTTTGGTCAGCCGTGGGAGCTGTAGGAACAAATAATATCTTCATTGCTTTGCACATTCTTCATTTTTATGGCTTTTATGTTTATTATTGCTTGTCACATGCTGATTCTTGGGTGGTTAGAGGAGGATTCAATATACTATGAAGACTTCCTTTTTACATGGAGGGATTCGTCATATGTTTGATGGTCATTGTTAGGATTTCTTTGAGAAGTGTGAGGAGTTCCCTTTGACTTCCTGGAGGTCAGAAGGAGAAGTAATAATTTAGTGACACAAGTGGAAGTTGGATCTTAGCAACCCTCATAGGCCAGTTGTCACAAACCTGAGGAAGTAGCTTCTACCTTTTTGATCAAAGCATCAACGTGAGACTGAGTCAATCAATCTTTCTACAAATTGCTTCATAGAAGTAGCCGTTCTCTTACAGAAGATGATCTTTAGCAAGTAGCCATTCAAGTGCAAGAGTCAAAACTTGACCAGTTTGTAGAAGATTTAAGAATGATAGTTGCATGTCAATGAGCATGCATTTTCCCTTGCCCAAAAATTTGAGCGTATGCACAAGGATGAAGGAGCAAAGGTAGGCTGCAAGGTTTTGGAGATTTCCTAAGATCCCAATAAGATGGCAACATTAAGCAACAGGACAAGAAGAATCATGAGGTGAGTGATGCTTTGGAGGCCTACTCAACCTAGGAGCAATATGAGGCATGACAAGGAGCGTCTGTATTACCATTGCCAGGAGGTAGGCCACGGCAAGTGGCATTGTCCTAACACATGCACGAAGCAGCCCAACTCGTCCTCGTCAATCCCGCTATCCAAGAGAATTAATCACTAAGTTGAGGTCCGGTCACACCAACCCTCTAACAAATAGACTAGATTGCCATCTTTCTAAGGAAATAATTTCCTTTCGATATTAGGATCCAGAACGCTCCCCTTACCTAAGGGGCATTAGTACGCCTCTTACGCATAAGAGGCATGCAAACAGAAAGCTTTTTTAATAATAAAAAAATTTGGGGGCGGGGTTTTAGTTTTTTGTGGTGTGAGGGTAACAGATTGGATCGGTGGGATTTGAAGGGGAGATAGGATATTGATAATGATAAGTTGTATTTACTAGCAATTAGAAGATAGGTCAAAGCATTTCATACCTTGCATAGTCAAGACTTCCAATTTTTGTAAGCATGCACTCTACTCGTACATTGATATGCTTATGCCCTTAGTCTCTCTAGCTTTACCTTCTCTGTCCATGGTATGTCCAATACTACAAAGCCTCTCCATGCTCAAGGTCGTGATCTCATGCTTGATTCTCATCCGTACACAACACTCCTCAGCTGAGAGTGTTTTTGGGCCTTGCCTTGTTTTCTAGATGATTTGTACGCCATTCTGCTTGTGGTCAAGGGAGGACAAGTCAGCTTCGAAGATCTGCAACATGCTTTGACTCATGCCCTAGTGGTGCTGTGTTTGGACTTTCTTGATCATTCCTTGTGGAGGTAGGCACTAGTGGGAAAGAATTGAGGACCATTTTAAGGCAGGAGCATGGTGTCCTAGCTTTCGAGAGTTGAAAGTTTAAAGTAACTCTTTGTAAACATTGCCGATTCGACTCAAAAGACTTGCATTGTTTCGGTATTTTTTAGTAGAAGATGCTGCAACATTTACAGAGATGCTTTGCATTACGGTTGTCTCAGTGAGTTTTGTATGTGGAAGAAATCATGCGGCATGAGAGGGCAACACCTCTTCGTAGCTTCTCAGGCAACACCTCTTCGTAGCTGCATGAACATCATTTAGAGGAGAAGGACCTGATTCTGAAGCAGTGCCCAGCCTTTGCCTCCCTCTCCCTCTCATCCTCTCCCTCCGTCCCCCATCTCTCTTTCTCTTCTCCATTGCTGCCGCTATCCCTCCCCTTTTCCCTAGCTCCACCTCTGCCTCCTGAGCGCTCCCTCTCCTCCCCACTCAACTCTGCCACCCAGCTCTACTCTCCCCCTCACGGCTCTTCTCGCTGAGCCTCCTCCCCTTTATATACTTGCTCGGGGCAGCCAAGAACCTTCGAATCGTAGCTTCGCGAATAAGCCACCGCCCTTCTTAATCGCACTTTAATTTTTTCCTCTCAACCTTCTTAATCGTCTCTCACCTGTCCCAACTTAATTAATAGAGGAATTTTCATTCGTTAGGGGCACATTAAGACAAAGAGCTCCCTTTCATGTGCAACTAAGAGTTGCTGGCAAACTTGGATTCCTGCAAAACTGGCATCTCTGCATGTATGGGAGAAAGGAAAAAGCCGAGATAGGCCACAAGACTCCTAGACACTTTCTTACCTAGCTAAACTTGTCCATCAAGCAAAAGAGGTGGTTGGCTTCAGTGCAGTCTACAACTTTGATGTTGAATATAGGAAGCAAGGCTGCAGATGCTTTGTCTTGGCATGCATGTTGTCTGTTGTCTCCACTACTTACCAGGATTGGGTATATGGAATGGACGTGTAATGCAAAATTTGAGGGCAGTAACCATATTTTCAGATTTTTACTAGATTTTAAGTGCATGATGGCCTATAGTGATTTTGGGACAGAATTTGTTCTTGCAAATAGAACGTTGGTGTTGAGATATATAGATGCATACATCTCCTATGACAAGACATATGGGCATCACTGAGACTTGTGAGTTAAACAGAGTTTCTGTTGGGAAGGTCTTTGGAGAGATGTGGTGAAGTATGTCTCAGAAGTGCGTGTCCTGTCAGTAGAACATAGTAACAAGCTGCTGGTTGGTTTGTCACAGGCATTGCCTATTCCAGAATGCAAGTAAATACATATTTTGCCATGGATTTTATTATTGTGTGCCTTCTGTAGGCAAGGGATGGGACGGCATTTATGTGGTGGTTGACAGGCTTACCATATCCCTACCAAGAGATGTTTGGTATCTCAATGAACATGGATGTTATTATTGTGTGCCTTCTGTAGGCAAGGGATGGGACGGCATTTATGTGGAGGTTGACAGGCTTACTCAAATTGATGAGCAGCAATTGATGCCTCAGATTTGAGGCAAAATTTTGGGGAAGGTTGGCCGTAATGAAAGGGGAAAATAGGTGAAGCTTGTTGGGGCTAGCACTAGGTCACATTCAGCAAGAGAGGAGGTTTGGGTTGGAGGACTATAAAAGCCCCAGCTCCATTCTCTTGTTTTCAGCTATTGATTTAACCCCTTACCTCCCTAATCTACTCACTTGCTCTCTCTCTCGCTCTCTCTCTCTCTCAACTCTATCTCCTTCCCTCAATCTCCCCACCTTTCCTTTCGCTATTCTCTCTCTTTCCTCCCCTCTAGGTCTGTTCTTTTTTACACTGATGACACTTGATGCCTTTCAAGAGCTCAACTTGCATGAAACTCAACAGACTGGTAAGGAAAGCATCAACTTGTTGAATGTATACCACACAAGGATTCAATTTGATAAACATTGAATAATAGTAGAAGATTCTTGCACATTTTTTGAACGTGCATCACAAGTTGGTGTTTTGGAAGAAACGTTGATCTTTACTTCTCAGATTACAATTTATTTTCTTCATAGAGTTCCAATTTCTCTAGAGCTTGTTTAGTGAAAGTCTAGTTTGTCTCCATTCTATTGAGATGCTTTTCAAAAGGTTGATATTTTTTAGTTAAGATTCTGAACGCACTTCAAACTTTGTGTAGGTTGGGGCTGATAATAACTTGTTGGTGAAGGATCATGTCCATACTTTTGTGAATAAAGGTGGAGATATTGGGGGTGAGTACTCTTGAAGTTCATCTATCTTTCATTAGTAATGTTAGCCTATCCTTTGCAATCATTTATGAAGCAAGGCTTTCAAGAAATGTATCCTTGTAGCTGCTTATGGTGTTAGCTTATTTGTAACACTCATTTATTAAGCATCAAAGTTAAGCAACACTCTCAAGAAATGCAGCCTTGTAACCACTTATGATGCTAGCTGATTCTTCAAAATCATTTGTTAAGTATCAAAGTTAAGCAAGGATTGCAAAAAATGTATCCTTGTAATTGCTTAAACCCCTACATTAACTTTTTCTCAATAACAAAACCTTTTCTGGAGAAACTTGAGGGAAGCTGGCATAGTAAACTTTTAAAATCAAGGCATGGACTTTTTAACAAGGTGCTACCTTCAAGCTATCTACAAAATGAGCTTACACCTATCATATTTAAATAAGCCCTGCTCCCTTCAACCTACCTACAAAATGATCGTACACCTATCAAAGGCATGGACATTTAACAAGGTGCTTTCTTCAAGCTACCTACACAATGATGTTACACCTATCATCTTTAAATAAATTGAGCTTCCCTTTGTCTCAAAGGATGCGATGAGTGGAGGTTTTTGGGAAAATAAGAGCGTAGGTTGGAAGTAAAAATCCTGCAAGATTATTCCTCAATGAGCCAAATAAAGAAGAAAGCTCTTCTATGACAGCAAATATGAAGCCGTTGACATCATCATTGACTAGGTTTCCATGTACCTACATTTTGGACTGATCTGATTTCTTTGTAGCAAGATGACTACTGCTGTGTGTGAAGAGTCTTCATCTTGCTACTTCTTGCTGAAATTCTCTCTCCACACTCTGCCATGAAGTGCTTGTATTGGTAACGATAGTTTCTTTCACACTTAACCCTTCAACTACTGAAATTTTCCCTTGTCATTGGCTGCAAATGCTTCTCGCACATTTGGCATGAGAATTGTTACAGCTTCTTTTCTAGCGAGAGTCTTACTAACTCATTGTATGAGGTTGAAGCACCTCTAAGTGAGATATTGAGGAGTATAACAAAAACTTAATAAGAGGGAGCAAGACTATTTAACATCAAGGAGACAAATTGCTTGTTTCTAATGGACTTGTCATTGTTAGACAAATGATCCATCATTCTTGAGTGCAAGTACACGTACTACATTTTTAAATGCATACATGTGTGACAAGATGTCCCACACCTCATTTGATGTCTTGGAATTCTTTGTATTTTGGATCATGTGCCTCTTCTTTTACAATGCAACTAAGGACAAAGCGCCAAACTTTAACTTTTTGGAGGGGCGGCAACTTCTTAAGCTGTGGTAGACATTGCTGCTTGCAAGGAATATGTAATGGTCTGGTTGGTCTTTTCTCCTCACGTGGACACAATATCCCAGAACTGCTTACTTGTCAACATATTTGCGATCTTGAAAGGCCACAAGTAATGAGATATTTTCAACAAAAAGTCTGAAACGTAGGCTTTTAAATGAATTATGTTGAAACACTATATGTGTCTGTGTAGAGAGAGAGAGAGAGAGAGAGAGAGAGAGATTCTTCAGACATTTCAATGTAACATGTATGTTATAAATAAATTTTATACACACACACACACATACATACGCATGTATGTATTTCAGACGTTTCATAAATAATATGTATGTGTATATATTGGAGGCATTTTACATGTAACGCATTTCACTCATAATGTATGAAAATCCGCCTAACGTATTTTCCAGACGTTTCGTATATTATATATTTCATATATAATATTTATGCGCGCGTGTGTGTGTGTGTGTGATTACATAACAGGTATTTGATTGTGAAACGTTAATGTTTCCCTGGAACACTTCTCATTGAAACGTTTCTGAAACTCTGAAACTGTTTCAGTGAAACGTTTCATTGTGACTATGTTCACGATTTATTTCCATGTTACCTATCCTATGATCCTTATATCATTGGCAAATAACGACGTTGATTCTAATGACATACGTGAAGAAGGTTGTACCATTTGTCTATCTTGGCCTTAGAAGGTGAGATAAATGTGGTAGATTTTGTATCCCCTTATTGATAAGTTATATGAAAATCCGTATACCATGCGAAACTTTGAATGTAAGAGGACGACTTTGTTATAAACTGGCAAAACCTCGTTAAGTTGTGACCATGTTTTGTGGGCTTACCTCCTTAGGTTCTATGTACTTGGATTCTCCACCCCAACCCATTGTCTGTCTAGGCTACCATTGCTTTTTTCACAACTGTACACAAAATCGCTCTTCCACATAATTTTTGAAACACCTGTGATAATAGGCATGACCCTTCCTATGCATATTTGAGGGGAGATTTTAGCATTTCTATGTATTATTTCTCTCAATGCTATCCTATGATGTCTTTTTAGAAACCTCTTGAATCCTTTACAACACAGCACATTCTCAACGTGCTAGTGACATTGATACGGTATTAGTTGTTTTGGATTTCATAATCTCTGCAGTGCTTTACTTCCTAATAATGGTATCCATCTAACTCTTCAAAGGTTTGTACATAGTCTTATTAAACTTGGCCAAAACCGAACATATTTCTGTTAGATATATTAATTGCTGTATGCTTTGGGCAGAGCTTGACTTCCGTTTTTTTACTGGTGCACCTCTCCATGGGATCAAAGCTTTTCTTACCACAAATCAAATTTCGGTGAGAGAGGTTTTTCTGACGCATTTTTTCAGTAATAAATGTCAAATTTCTGGTAAGGTCATATTTTTATGGCCAGTTTTTGGATTGTGTCTCACACGCTTTGCCTTTTGCTCGCAGACAATTGACAAGGCGTTTAATGCCATTGCACTGGCCACAAGTCCTGTTGTCCGTGCAATTATTGATCCTGATGGTGCTATGCGTGACATTCGGAACTTGGATAAGGTAATAAAATCTGGCAATACTAATGGATTTTAAAAATCAGGCAGGCAGCTCTTATCTGCTTTGCGATGAGTAATTTTTCTTCAAACATGAATGTTTTATCTTTTTTAAGTGTCAATTGAATAAGAGATTTGAGTTCTCTACACCATCTTACGTTTGGTGTTAGATAAAGCTAGACAATGCAATTGTTCTTATATGTCTATCAGTTTGCAGATGAGCTTCTCAAAATGGTTCATGTCCCATGGAGGAACTCGCATGAGCATCAAGCGGATGTGGGATCCTGTCGCTTATGCCCTTGGATTCATTGACTGTGACAACATAAGTGCACGCTGCATGCTTACTATCTTTGCTTTATTCGCTATTAAGACAGATGCATCCCTGCTCCGTATGCTAAATGGCTCTCCAGATGTCCGTTTGAGTGGGCCCATTAGCAAGTATATCACAGATAGAGGTGGCAGGTATATGGAAGTATGCATCAAATTTCTACTGAGAACTCTCAAATGCTCTTATAAGGAATGAATGTTGAGAATAGAGCACCTATTTTGGCATTTTTGTAGGTTTCATTTGAAATGGGGATGCAGAGAAATTCTTTACAGCTATACTCCAGAGGGCGAACCATATGTATCAGGTCTAGCAATGTCAAAGGTGAATTTCCTGGGAGAAGGAATGTAATTGTTGCAAATGGTTTCTTTTCATGATGTGATGTTTTTACGTGGGCTGATTAGGATTGCAAAGGTATATCTGCTATGCATCTCAGGGCATCCCCACTTGGCCTAGCACTACTTAGTGACTATGCTTATGCCAACTCCACCATCCAAGATTGCAGTCATGCTCTGACCTTGTTAGGAGATGGGAAGTAATACATTGGTGTCATGACTTTCAAAGTATTGGCCTAGTTTGTGAACGGGTACCTTGAAAGTATTGGGGGCCATTTGGGGTTTTACTATCTTAGTATTAATGGACTCAAGAGCAATAGAGGAAACTTTCTTGATTGTGAAGCCAAGCATCTCAAATCTGCACTTTAGACATTGTAAATGGTTATCAGTTCGATGGTTATTGGATGGTGTTTCATTTGTTTGTTCATATTACATTTGAACTCACTGTGCAGGCAACTCAGAGAGAAGTGGTTAAAGCTGATGTATATGTGGCAGGTATAACATTAATGATCATACTGCTGCTGACCTTCGTGAATTTCGTGCTTTTGTAGGATTAAGTTTTTGTAGAATTGACATTTTTCTCAAGGATAAGATTTTGTGGTTCTGTACAGCGTGTGATGTTCCTGGAATTAAGAGACTGTTGCCAGAGCAATGGAGGCAGTGGGACCTTTTTGATAAAATCTACAAACTTGTGGGTGTGCCAGTCATTACTGTCCAGCTTAGGTTCAATGGATGGGTTACAGAGTTACAAGACACTGAGAAATCCAGGTTGTGCCCATTTCTAGTGTTAGTAGTCTGTTTCTTTTTGTGCATAAGCATTCACCTTACAACATCCCTAGCTATTTATTGTCATACCTTCTCCCTTTTTAACGGTTGACGCTCTCTTAGATCTCCACCTTGACGATTGGCTGATTCGTCAAGAAAGCATAGCTTGCCTTTCAAACCCAGATTCCTTGTGCACTATCTAGCAGAGCCATCCTTACGTTGTTTCATTTTTTATCTGCTGACAAATGAACATATTTCCAGGCAGCTACAGCAGGCAATGGGGCTTGATAATTTACTGTACACAGCAGATGCTGACTTCTCATGCTTTGCTGACCTTGCGCTTACTTCTCCTGAGGATTACTTCAGACCTGGGGAAGGGTCACTTCTGCAGTACGTTTGATATGAAGACTGATTTTATTTGGTGCTTTGCACATACTCAAAAGTATTAAGAGAAGCCTCACTTCCTTTTTGTAAAGTAAAACCAAAGGGTTTTGGTTATTCCATGGCAGGGTTGTGTTGACCCCTGGTGATCCATATATGCCTCTTCCAAATGAGGAGATAGTCAGCAAAGTTCATAAGCAGGTGAGTAGAAAGAACCTACAATCGGTTTTTTTAAGACTTTCGCACTACAGGTTTTAAAAGTTAGCTCATTTGGTATGAACAGGTGTTGTCTCTGTTCCCATCTGCGGAAGGGTTGGAGGTCACATGGTCTTCGGTGGTAAAGCTAGGCCAGTCTTTGTATCGTGAAGCTCCAGGGTTGGATCCATTTCGTCCAGATCAAAGGACTCCAGTCTCCAACTTCTTTTTAGCAGGATCCTACACGAAACAGGTAATCTTGAGGATGGCTGACTGAACTTTCTTTCTCCTTTTTCTTTCTTTCTTTCTTTCTTTTTTTTTGGGGTGGGGGGGCTGGAGTCCCAAAAGCGCCTTTTCCCCTGCCTGCCGCCTCTGCTTCCTTTCTTTCCTGCTTATAATCCGCAACTAAAGATCACATGTTTTAGAAGGCGCCTTTTCTGAAGAAGCCTCTTAGCTCCGGTGAGGAAGCCTACTTGTGTAAAAAAAAGATAAAAAGACAACCTTCAATCTCATTCATGGTCCAAGGTGGAAAGTCATAGCTGGATTTTTTTAATGTGAGTTGAGCTTTAAAAATTATAGATCTAGAACAAGCAGGACTGCTACTTCCTTATCTTTTTCCATTTGTGTGTGACATCAACCTTGCATTTCATTTACCTTATAGAGATGCCTTGCATCAAAATGGAGTGGAGTGCTAGGATTGAACTGAAGTGTTCCTCTTGTGTGCAGGATTATATTGACAGCATGGAAGGTGCCACTCTTTCTGGCAGGCAAGCAGCTGCTTACATCTGTCAGGCAGGCAATTCATTGGCTGCACTACGAAGTAGGTTGCAAGTAGTTAATACCTTGGAGCAAGAAAAAGCCGTAAAGGGAGCAGACAATCTTTCCTTTGTATAAGATCACTTTCTTTGACAAGAGAATGTCGTGAAATTTTCTCCGTCCATATTAGGGCACCAATTAAAGTGCCACATGGTTCATGCTTACCCTTTTAAGGGCATGTAATTTCTGAATGTACAATATAGGCAATGTATGGCAGTCTCCTGATGCAAACTTTCAGCAACGATAAATTCCACAAGGCATATCTCTTGTAATATCATCCTTATGAAGGAAAATATCTTGGAACAACTGTTCCTGTTTTTTTTCTGGATGCATTTGGTAAGACTCCGGATGTTAAAGAGTTCTCAATCAAATGCCAAATTCTTATTACTAATGCATTTGTTTTTTTTTGTCACATTTGCAAGACTCAGGATGTGAGAGGTTTCAATCAAATCCCAAATTCGTGCTACTAAAGCAGTTTAAATAACTGCCTTCCATTTGGCCATGTGGGGCGAGCCTCCCTTACAGCATGCAGTGGGAGTTGACTTGATTGCACTGCTGCTGAGATATGTGTCTGCCTCTCACTCGTATGGGCTTGTTATAGACTGCAGGCCGTACTTCATGCTGCATTGGCAAGCCAGACAGGCCAGCCCACTGATACTCTCTGAAGTCTGGCTTGTGGGCCCACAATTTGTTGATTTTTACCATGTAAAGGAATAATCACCCTTACTCTGAAAGACGTGGACATTGCGCTCTAAATGCAAGCAGGCTCACTATGGGGCCCAAACCTGTGCCTACTTGCACCTGTTAGAGGGTTAATTACACATAATTTGGGAGGGACTCCCTACACCAGTAGACCTCCTTTGGGCTTCCATATTATGTGTGGACTAGTAGTTCTGTGCCAAATCTCTCTCTCTCTCTTTCTCTCTCTCTCTCTCTCTCTCTTACATGTACGGGCGCATACACACACACATGCGATCTTGTGTTCGGCTGCACGTGTACATGTACATATGCTTGCATGTGCACATACATGTGTCCATACTCAAGCTTGTGTTCATCCACACATGCGTGCATGGGTCCTTGTTGCATTTATTGGGACGAATTTAAAAAAAGTAAATAAATAAATAAAAGTAAATGTGATTATAATGATTTAAAACAAAATTTACCCTATTTTATTTGTTATTTGTTAGGATAAGTTATTTGTACGAATTAAAAAGTGACGTATGTATTCGTACGAATAAACCCCTATTCACACAAGTAAAAGTTTATTTGTATAAATAAAGTGATGTATATGTAAAAAGATGGGGCCCTTATACCCTAAACTCTTATAAATGCCTTCTAGGTGTCTGCTTGCTTCTAGCCCTCTTGCCTTTGTTTGAACGCTCTCCCATATCCTGCTTGTGTTATTAGTCTTCCTGTGATCTCTCCCATCTAAGAGAGACTGGCAAGTTATAGATGGGATTTCTTTTATTGTGCTTTTGTCTTGCAAGTTTTTTGGTTTGTTCTCTCTCTCTCTCTCTCTCTCTGTGGCTCCTCTTCCTCCCTCGCCAATGCATTTGCCCCTAACCCCTAGCTCCTGTTGGCATCATCACTTTCTCCCTTATCAATGTTTTTGCCTCTCGCCACTGTCACCCTTGCTCCTACTATGAGGTTGCGTTAATCTACGTTGAGGTTGGGTTAATCTATTTTACCTAAGGATGGATATATCTCCCAAATAACCAAAACTACCTGCCAAAAGAGATGCTAGGAAATCAAGCACGAAGATAAGTCCCCAATCTGGGAAGAAAATCACGAGCAATTGGGCAAGTCCAATGCAGATGTGGGATTGTCTTCCTTGAATGTGAACAAGATGGGTGTTGTACCCACATTGGATAGACCTTGGTCACATTAGACCCTCATCTGACCTTGGTCACGCATTGGTTACACTTAGTGCACATCTTGGTCCCTGGAGCAACATGACAAGGATGGGTAGACTTTAGTCACACTTTGGTCAGACCTTGATCAATGGTAAGACCTTGGCCAATCCTTGGTCACACTTTGTGCACAACTTGGTCACTAGAGCAACATATCAAGGATGGACAGACCTTGGTTACACTTTGGTCCAGACCTGGTCACACCTTGGTCAAACTTCGTGCACATCTTGGTCCACTAGAGTGACATGTCAAGGATGGACAAACAGACATTGGTGGTCATTAGACCTCGGTAGCACCTAGGTCAAGACCTCAGTCACACTTGGGTCACACTTTGTTCACATGTTGGTCATTGAAGCAACATGTCAAGGACAGAAACAAATGTTGGTCGCACCTTGGTCATGGGATAGACAGACCTTGGTCGCAGGTGTACATGTAGCAGTACATGTTGGGACAGGTCGAGACGACATGTTAAGATGAATTGGAGCTGTCACAATCACATGGTTGCTATCCAAGGAAGCACATGTGCACATGGGATATTATGTCATCAGTCTAGCTCACCACCACGAACTAGTGTTAGATGCACATGGAATAGATAGAGAGTGCCCATGGAGTACTTAAGTCACTGACTTAGAGGAGGTTGGTGAGTGGGAAAAGCCATCAAGGGGAGAAGCATCAGAATGGCAAAGGGAGAGCAAAGGAGACAGGAAGACAACCAATAGGAAGCATGGGCAAAAATTTTGAGGGGGGAGGAGCCGATGAAGGTGCAGGTGAAGAGGAGTAAGGAGAGGGGATTGGCGTCATTCTAGCATAGGCGTATTCGGATTCCATCAAAGAGTGTGAGTGGAGAGAGAGAGAGAGAGAGAGAGAGAGAGGTGGGAGTCATGATATCCTTGTTTCATGTATCTGCTATTCATCATTTTCATATTATATGCTATGTTGCCTCCCATCTCTATTCGCACCTCCAACACCCCTTCATTTTGTGTTTCCCTCCCTTCATCTTCCTTTATCTAGTACATGGTACAGAGGACCATGTGTTATGTGGCTTAAGTTCAGCCTTCTCCACGTTGAGGGCTGCCTCTTGGGAGTGTGTATTTCACTTTCATGCTTTGTTGTTCACTCCATGCACATTCGACGCTGAGTTTGCACCACTGATTGATTGCATGTTCACGATGAAGACATTAGTAGTTCTGCCTCAACATTTGTTGTGACATGCACTCCTTGCATCTCACACCATTGGCCTTAGGCCTCTAGTAATACCTCTAGCATTGATCGGACCTACTCTCAAACACTTTATGGCAATCATTACAAAAATTTTGGACTAAAAAAAGGGCCCTTTAGAGAATTATTAAAACATTAGAGGCTTGGATAAGGGAATATGAAATCCATCAAGGAGATTATGCCATGTGGACTTCTTTGTAACAGAGGCTCCCCAAATCTAGGTGAAATTCCACTTTTTTTCCAAAATGCCTACAAAAAAGTCATTGGTGCTTCACATTAAAATATGATCTTTGGCACGCCTGGCCTAACCATGTCAAGCCTCCTTGTTTTCCTCCCAGCCATATATCCCCTAACTAGAACTGTACTTTCGTTTTCCTTCTGGTTCAACTATTTGGCGTAGTCCTTTAACTTTCAAACCAACTCTCTCACTCCTCTCTCTCTTCCAAAAAGTTTTACCTCCTCAGTGCACTACCAAAATGTATTCCCACCACTTTCTAGTAGCTTGTTTCAAACTATCTTCATTCCACTCTTGATTAATCATTTTCCCTCTTCTCTATTCACGTTTTTCATCCACCTTTGAAAATCTCTCATAGAAAACTTCTATCCAAGCTTTGCTCGTCCCTCTCCTCTCTTACGTCGTTATCTCTTTCATTCCTTCTCATATTGCTCCTCTCTCTCTTAGAAATGAAAGATTCGAGCTGGCTTTGCTTGGAACGAGGAAGAATTATGGGGCGTTTTAAGATTTTTTACCCTTTCTATGTCTTATTGAAGCTTTAAAAATCAATACCAAAAGAAAAGATACATTTCCAAGGTAATGAACTGATTTTGCTTTCAAAAATGTATTTTTACTAAGTACGTAAGTTTTTATGTGACATTCTATCTATATATTTGTTGCAAAAGGTAGAGAGAAGGGAGAGATAAAGGTAGATGATATTTTAAAGGTATAGCACTATTTTTGAAGTTGTTTCTTCTTTGGTATATGAGAAATAGAGAGAAAGAGACAAAGGTCAAGGGAAAAAGAGAGAGAGGGAGAGAGAGAGAGAGAGAGAGAGAGAGAGAGAGAGAGAGAGAGAGAGAGAACGAGAGAAAGTGATTATATTTCAAGAGAGAGAGAGAGGGGGAGAGAGAGAGAGAGAGAGAGAGAGAGAGAGAGAGAGAGAGAGAGAGAGAGAGCTGATATGTGCATTTTGTTTGTCTATGTGATGGGTAGGGGAAATAGAGTAAAGAATAGATTTCATATTCCAAACTAAGTAATTCAAAATAATTTCTTGTTTGTGTGTGTGAGTGAGTAGCTTGAAGGAAAGAGGGAAGGAGGGAGAGAATTTCGGGGGGGGGGGGGAGAGAGAGAGAGAGATCATGCTGAAGTATTTCAAAATATTTGTTGGTTAGTTTGTGTCAAGGGTTGGGTTAAGGGGAGAGAGAGAAAGAGAGAGCATGCCGAAGTTTTTCAAAATATTTGTTAGTATGTTTGTGGCAGGGGTTGGGTTAGAGAGAGAGAGAGAGAGAGAGAGAGAGAGAGAGAGAGAGAGAGAGAGATCATGCTGAGGGGCTATAGAACCACTTTCAGGGTTAGCACTAGTTTTGCCCCATTCAAATTAGTGTATGTTTTGGAGAGAGGAGTCCCGTTAAAATGCATAATTCCTAGTCTACGAGTCGCAATATAGCAATGCCTTGGCAAAAAAGAGTCGAGTCGCAATTACAATAGTGTCTTTGTAATGATAAATAGTCCCTTGAAGCATGACTCTTCCAACTTGAGAAGCACACAAAAACCCAATTAATGGCCTACGATGCTAAGCAGAGAAAAGATGACGAAAGGCTTGGTTCAATAGGAATCTCAAGGATAAGGAAATAAATGAAGGCAGCTTTGTCACTCTAAAATCAACAAGGGTAAACTAAAATATCAAGGCCAAGGAACTTACAAAGTCAAGAGATTACCCCAATTGGCACCGTGCTACTAGAAATCTTGGATGGAGTGCAATTCACCTCGATGTGATCAATGGTGGCAGTTGACTCACGCACTACTATGACAACTTACACCTCATCCATGATAACTTCCAAGCCATCCCCAACCAACATGGAGATTAGAGAAACCAAATCTTCATTAGTTACATATAGATTGTTCCATTAGCACTCACTTGTATATGTGCATAGACACTGTAGTAGCCTCAAATGTACTTGGGGTCCCAAAGGTGATTGTTGGGTCTATGAACTTCCAACCCTGAGCATATAGATAGTCCTTAACTAGTTGATAGGTCACATGCACTCACACAATTTGGTATATGCACATAATAAATTACATTAATAGAACCCCAACACTCTTTCATCACAAAGATAGTAATGAGTTTACATCTTTCATACCACATATTATTGTCACACCGACATGCACACTATTGTTACACCAGCATGCACATTGATCTACATGTTGAATAATCAGGATACAATGCTTTCAACAATTGATACAGGTCATGAATCCATGCTAAAGCTGAAGAAGATTTGATGCAAGAGTTCACAACCTCAACGTCGAGTCCCTCCCTCAAGTCTACAGCCATCTACCACATCTCAATCGAAGAGACCCCAAGCATTGGTGTACAGAGTGAAAATTTTGAAGAAGATTCAATTCATACTCATCAAAATGACATGGAGCCAGAAGAAGCACCAGTGCAATCCATACCACCTCCCAGTTACACGACCATTAATGCAGCTGAGTCTTTGTAACTTGTGTGGCCATCTCCCTTGACATATTCTCTTTTCAATGCTATACAAGATTTTCTAACACAAGGGCAACTCAGAACTTTGTTTGAATGTCTATACTCCCTGCATGAAACTCCTACCCTCAAGGCATATATCCAAGAATTCCTCCACTCCTATCGCAAACTACACAAAAAATATGGCACCATCACTGCAAATGAGAAACGACTTAATATTATCTCAATAATGCAATGATCCAAGAGGCTTTTTCACTTCCACTTCAAGGGGAAAAATATCCCTCAAGCCTTCTAATGCCAAAGTTTAAGAAATTTAGCATTTCCTCTCTCTTGACCTAAGACACATGAAGATGGGATCATACTTCATAAAATCACAGATCCTCTGCTCAAGGAAGCCTCTAAAATTTCATCCATAATCTTGGCTACAAGCATGGAAAGAATCCCTCTTTTCTAGTCTAAAAATTTATAATGTTGAATATAAAGCTTAAAAAATATGGATCTAGCAATTGACCTGCTTGTTAATAGATAAAGTCTAGTGTTCATTAGCCAAAAGATTCATACCCCTCGCTTACTGGAACTGATCAATAGTTTAGCAATGCACAAATGGAAAATGGCCCTACCCATGTCATTTCACAACCTCTCAAAGATATGGACTTACTCCTATCACCAGTGTGGGAACAATTGCAATCGCCTCTTCTTGCCACATTACCCAATGAGGATGCCCTAGAGAAATAACTCCCTGCAACAAAAGCGATGGTAGGACATTATACCAAATGTCATGTACAACGATAAAAAAACATGCTCCGAGGTGTCTTATTCAAATGTGCACATATTTGATGAGCATGATACTTTGTATACAAGTCAATACCACCCATGTGTATACATTATCATTCCCATTGGATATGTTTGCATGGTCAAAGTCGCATTAGACCATGCTTTTCACCAAGTTTCATGCACAATGACCAAAAAACATGCTTCAAGGTTTCCTTATTCAAACACACACATATCCGATGGGCATGGTACTTTGTGCATGCTTTAATCCCACCTATCTCAAGAAAGATGCAAATTATCTTGCCTATTGGAGATGGTTTTCATGGTCGAGGATGCATTACATCATGTTTTTCAACAAGTGTCATGCACAACGGTCAAAAGCATGCTCCAATTTATGAATGTATATAGATATTATATATTCATACATCTACATTTTTAAATTTATTTGATTAAATATTTATCTAACTAGAAGAACTATCGGATCACATGAAGAAGTAAACACATCCTTGACTAAGGCATTTCAACCATAAAATAAACATAAACACAAACATAACCAATCTTTTTGAGTAATATGTCCTTATAAAATCCAATTTATAAAAAAAATAGCAAACTATTTTTAATGAGATAAATATATATGTATGTATGTATATATATATATACATATATGTATGTATGTGTGTAGATACATACATACATACATACATACATATATATATATAAAGGCATATGTATTGGAGTGGTGATATTCTACAGTGACTGTACGTGGCGACAACTTATTGGATTGTCATGCTGGCCTAAGTTGTGATAGGGCCATGCATGGGCTCTAGGTTGATTGGAAGACTGTATGGGAAGCTTCCTCAAATGGCAAGTGACTCTAGAGAGAAAGCATGTTTTTTGGCCATGATACTTTACACGAGACTCACAATAGATGGTATTGATACATGTGCATAGTATAATGGCCAATGCATATATGCATGTTCGTATAACATAGCCCAGTGCATGTTTTTTTACTGTTGTGCATGAGACTTGGCGAAAAACATGATCTAATGCAATTTCGACCATGAAACCATACCGATTGCAACATTACTTTGTACATGGCTTAAAATAGGTGGGATTGATGCACATGCAAAGTATCATGTCCCATCAGATATGTGTGCGGTCGAATAAGACACCTCGGAGCATGTTTTTTGACCGCTGTGCATGATACTCGATAAAAAACATGGCATAATGTGACTTTGACCAATACATATGCCTTTATATATATATGTGTGTGTGTGTGTGTGTGTATGTATGTATTTACACACGTATATACATATATATGTGTGTGTGTGTGTGTGTGTGTGTGTGTGTATAAAGGCATATGTATTGGAGTGGTGATATTCTACAGTGATTGTACATGGTGACAGCTTATTGGATTGTCATGCTGGCCTAAGTTGTGATAGGGCCATAAATGGGCTCTAGGTTGATTGGAAGATTGTATGGGAAGCTTCCTCAAATGGCAAGTGACTCTAGAGAGAAAACGTGTTTTTTGGCCATGATACTTTACACAAGACTCACAATAGATGGTATTGATACATGTGCATAGTATAATGGCCAATGCATATATGCATGTTCGCATAACATAGCCTAGTGCATGTTTTTTTATAGTTGTGCAGCATGAGACTTGGTGAAAAACATGATCTAATGCAATTTTGACCATGAAACCATACCGATTGCAACACTACTTTGTACATGGCTTAAAATAGGTGGGATTGATGCACATGCAAAGTATCATGTCCATCAGATATGTGCGCGGTCGAATAAGACACCTCGGAGCGTGTTTTTTAACCGTTGTGCATGAGACTCGATAAAAAACATGGCATAATGTGACTTTGACCATGCAAATAGTATCCAATGGGCATGATATTTTTCACAAGCCTTAAGATAGGTGGGATTTACATGCATGCATAGTATTGTGCCCATAGGACATGTGAGCGTTTTAATAACACAACTTGGCGGATGTTTTTTTTCGGTTGTGCATGACACGTGGTGAAAAACATGGTCTAATGTGACTTAGACCATGCAAACCATATCTGATGGGAATGCTATATTATATTTGCCTCACAATAGGTGGTATTGATGCATGTGCAATGTATTCTGCCCTTTGGATATGTGGGCATTCGAAAAAGACACCCCATAGCATGTTTTTTGGCCGTTGTACATGACCCTTGATGCAAACATGGTCTAATGTGACTTTGACCATGCAAACCATATTTGATACTTTGCACAAGCCTTAAGTTAGATTGTATTGATGCATGTGCAAGGTATCATGGCTATTGGATGTGCACATTTGAATAATAGAACCCGGAGCATGTTTTTGTCTTCAACTTTACGTTAGACTTGGTGAAAAACATGGTTTAATGTGATTTCCACCATGGAAATCATATCCGATGGCAATGATACTTTGTGGCCATAGGATATGTGTGCATTTGAATAACATAACTCTAGGGGTGTTTTTTTATCATTGTCATGAGACTTGGTGAAAAACATGGTCTAATGCAACTTTGACTATGTAAACCATATCCTATGGAAATGATACTTTGCACATGCCTCAAGATAGGTGGGATTGTTGTGTGTGCAAAGTATCATGGCCATAAAAAAAAAAGAGTGACTATAATCCAAGTCCACGAATGGAATTATTATTTTTTTGTTTGAAAAAATAAATAAAAAAAGATGGCCACAGTTGTGGGAAGGTAGGAGAAAAGGGAATGGAGGGAAGGGGAATGGAAGGGGAGGGGGAGGAGAGCAGAGGAAAAGAAAGCAAGGAAAGCTATGGGTGGGAAGGGGCAAAGGGCAGGAAGGGGAACAGTAAGGGATGGGAGAGAGGGGAGAGGGGAGGGGAGGGAACAGGGAGAGGGAGAGGGAGAGGGAGAGGGAGAGGGAGAGGGAGAGGGAGAGGGGAGGGGAGGGGAGGGGAGCAAAGTTTGAATTCTAGGGAAGGGGAGGGAGAGGGGAGGGGAGGGGAGGGGAGCAAAGTTTGAATTCTAGGGAAGGGGAGGGAGAGGAGGGAGAGTGGGAAGTTTGAATTCTAAGGAGGGAGAGGGAGAGGGAAAAGAGAGAGAAATTTGAAAATTTTAGGGTTTGGTGGCTTATATATTGACTCTTACCCCTCCCATAACCCAAAGGGGGCTATTCTCCTTCCCTCCTTCCCTCCCCTCTTTCTCCCTTCACTTTCCCCTTCCTCTCCCCTCTCCCTCTCTCTTCTCCCCCTCTTCCCTTCCCTGCCCTATCCCTCTCTCTTCTCCCTCCCTTCTCCCTCTTCTTCTCCTTCCCTTTTCCTTCTTTTTCCTCCCCCTTCCCCTTCAAAACACAAAATCGCATGGCCATAGCCATGCGACCAAAAAAAAAAATATTGATTTTATTTATTTTTACGTGGAGGGATATTAGGAGGGGGGAGGGGGGAGTGTGTGGCCGCGGTCGCACCCCCCATCCTGAGACACCATTTTAGCTTCCAAATGGGAAGGTAAATCTCATTTGTGATGTCCTTTATGTATTGGGACTTGCCATGAATCTACTATTGGTTATACAGTGTGCTGATTAGAAGATTTGGACCTTCTTCGATGATAAGAAGATGCTCTTGTTCAGTTGGAAAGATATCATTGGACATGGATTGAAAGATGGAATTTTTTACAAGTTGGCGGTTGCAAACCCTCGCTAGAGTGTATGCATGCTTGCACATACAGATTCTCAATTATGGCACCAAAGGTATGGACACCTTAACTTCATATCCATGCTCAATAAAACATGGTGAAAGGATTCCCCTTAGTCAAGGAGGGTGATTTGCGTGAAGGATGCCTTTATGGGAAATAGCATAAAGAAGGTTTTCCCAAAAGTTAGGCTGAAAGAGCCAAGAGACCATCGGAGTTAGTCCATACTGATATTGTAGGGTATATGACCAACATGCCATCACTTGGTGGTAGCAAATATTTTGTCATATTTATTGATTGACTACACCAAGAAGACATTTAAGAAAAGGTTTGACCTACTTGTGAAGTTCAAAGAGCTCAAGACCATGGTAGAAACTCAGACTGCTTTTTGAATCAAATGCCTTAGGTCCATGAATGGGTGAAAATATACCTCTAGAGAGTTTACTGAGTACTGTAAGAAATGTGGAATACATAGAGAATTTTCCTTGCCTAAAACACAAGAATATAATGGAGAAGTGAAAAGGAATAACTCCACCATTATTGATTTTTGCAAGGAGTATGATGCAAACAAAGGACATGCCTGAGAGGTTTTGTGTAGAGCAGTTTGCACAGTGGTTTATTTTTTAAGCTGGTCCCCTACTACTACTTCTTCACATTATATGACACCAGAGGAATCGTAGAGTGGATATAAGCTGAATGTCTAGCATCTCAAAGTATTTAGATCAACTGCCTATGCTCATATATCAAAGGACAAGAGGGGTAAGTTTGATGCCAAGAGTGTTGTGACATGAAGTTGGGGGTAATAAACTTCACGCACCTCCACTTCCTACTACTTTTGAACTGAGTGATAGAGATAGTTATCACTAGGAAAGGGACATTAAAAAGAAGCTTTTATACCAAGAAACTACACCAGTCTTTCCTACCTTAGATGAGAATGAAGATGGTAACATCCCAAGTGATGTTGTACTCAAGCATAGGAAGAAGGAAAGGATCAGTAGAGGCCATAATCTCAGCAAGCCGGTCTGCGCCAAAGAGAAGAGCGATACGTTATTGAGAGAAGATCTTATGGCTCAACATGACATGAATTGATATATATCTAAGAGTTTGAAGGGGCTGATTAGGTGGGATGGGTAGGTTCCGGGGAAACATTGCACCTCCTTCATAGATACCTTTACAATTAGCTCAAAACACTCTCCAAAATATCATAAGACACAGAGACCCATAACTTTCAGCAAAGACATCATATCAAATATTCAAAACATAGTGAGATGCATCTTGAAATGGGCTTCACTTTGTTATAAGTTTTGTAAGAAACAGAGAAGCGGTCGGAAAGATATGGGTAGTTTACTAGACGGGGGTAAAAACTATCTAAAAAAGAAACAGTCACACACAGAGAATCATAGATTTTTGGTTTGATATTTAATACAATAATTGAAGAAATAGGATGCATCATTCTCCTTGAAGAGAGCTTTGCACTGATATAAGTTTCGTCCAAATCAGACCACCGAGCAAAAAGCTATGAGCAAAATATTGACAGGGGGTCAAACTATCATGAAAAACACCTACTCCTTCTACTAGTGCTGACTTGGGAGAATACTACCTCCATGCTTAGACTTCATCAATGATCCAAGTCCCATAGAGGTCATCTAGGAGGGAAGGAAGAGCTCCCTTTGTGGCTTGGGAAATAGTTAAACCATATATGCGCAATGAGCGGCCGAATAGACAACACTTTTGAGCACTTTGGAAGAGAAAGCAATGGAAAAAGGGAAGAGACACTCAAGAGAGAGAACTTGAAGTGACCTTCATTACCAATAGAGTGATACTCCACTCCAATGCAACTCAAAATACTACAAACACAAGGGAGAAGAAGAGGTTTCATACGTACAAGAGGGAGTGAAAGCTCCAAGACTACTCATACAAAGAGAATGAACTAGAGAGAAATGGACTCAAGAGTCTACATAAGAGAATATCTACAAGAGGGAGAGAAGGCTCATGAAAGAGGCTTGAGGAGACTAGAGCTAAAAGAGCATGAGTCCTAATGGTGGAAGAGATGATGAACAAGGGAGAGGAGGGCTCCTTTTATAGAGATTTTATCACCCTCCACCCATTTACAATTGTTGCCTGTAGATTCCTTTCCCCATCAATCACATAAGCTCGTATGTCACCATCCATGTCCTTTTTAGCTACTCTTGCCATGTGTCCCATCAAAAGATGCTCAAGACTCTTAAAATATTGAGAAAGTCAAGAGTCTCCCCACATGGAGCCCATAGGGACCCTCTCTTTTCCATATGTCGACATCCTCCTTATTCCACATAGGAATTCTAGATGGATTCCTCTTGACTCCACACTCCTCCACATGCCTTCCACACACTTGGCATGTGGCCTCTCTTATATTATTGGAACACATGGACATGAGCCACCTCTTTATATGACTCACTCTTCTTATTTTCTAAAAACCCCATAATATCCCATACACAAATAACTCTCACCCCATACCAAGGTATTTATCATTCATACACATGGTATTTATACAATGATCCATTCCACTCATCCTCTCAGTCCCATACAATATCTTAGAAAATAGAAATAAGTGAGAGCCGCTAGGCTATCACTTGATACTCAAACTCTTATCAAACATAGAAGAAAACAATACCAATTCCAAATAAAAAATATCAATTTTTGGTGTCACATCTTTCCCCCCCAGTAGATCCTCTCTACTGACAGAGAGGGTCTGCTGGCCCTTAAGGTGGTCAAGCATAGAAGAATTTAAGGCGATACTCATTGCTGCGTCTGGGTATCACCATGCCATCAACATCCTCAAGCTGATAGGTTCCATTCGTGAACTTCTTTTTGACTTGATATGGTCCCTCCCATCGGCCAATAAACGTTTTGTCTAGCCACTTGTCCCATCGGCCAATAAATGTTTTGTCTAGCCACTTGTCCAGACGGGCCTTGTGTCTTTTTTGAGAAGCTTCCAAGTTTTGCAAGGCCTGTAATCTGCATTCATCCAAGGCTTCTAGCTATACCAAGAATTGAGCATAGGCATCCTCCTATCCTTCTTTTCTTACAACAATAGTGTGAAGACCATGGATCTCCAATTCAATGGGCAAAATGGCTTCTATTCCATACACTGGTTGGAATGGTATAAACCCAATAGCTAGCTTGTGTGTGGTTCTGTAAGCGCATAAAACTTCTGCCAAGTGCCTATCCCAATTCCTTTTCTTGGTATCTACAAGCTTTCCCATTGAATTGCACAACAATCCATTTGTTTTCTTAGCCAATCCATTACATTGGGGATAGTATGGCATGGACATGCTATGATTTATCTTTAGCTTATGCACCACATCTTCAATTAGTTCATTTCTAAAAGAGGTTCCTCCATCAATGAGAATTTCCAAAGGTTAATCAAAGCGTGAACAAATTTGATCAAAGAGAAATTTTGCAACTGTGCTTGCCTTGCTATAGACTATGGCCTTCCACCAAGTCACATAATATGTGGCCACCAATAAATAATGCTTGCCCTGAGATGAGCGCGGGAGTGGTCCCACAAAGTCCAACCCCCACCTCTCAAATGGTCCATATGCTGGAATAGGCTGCAAGGGCCCAGGAATCAACTGTCGCCTTCCAAACTTTTGGCATACTTGACAACTTCGATACCATTCATACACATCCTTATGGAGGCATGGCCAAAAGTAACCTGCATTAAGAATTCTCCTAGCTGTGCTTGTTGCTGAAGCAAAATGACCAGAGCATTCATGACACATTTCTAGGATTCTCCTAGTCTCCATGGGATGGACCACCTGATGGAGCACCTTATCTTTTCCCAATTTATAAAGAATGTCATCAACAATAGTATAGGAACAAGCCTTCCTTACCAATCTCTGCTTCTGTTGTGGAGTTAACCCTCGAGGAAACATGCCTTCTTCCACATATTGCTGAACATCTTGCAGTTTTGGCCATCCAGTGTTGACCAAAGAAACCACCCCCCGATCTTGTACTACAATGGCTTGAGAAACCACCCTTTAATTTTCTTTTCTATTTATATGAACAAACTTGCAAAAATCAAACTGACTACATAGTGCCATAGCCTTCTAATTAACCTCCTTCAAATGAGGACTTCTTGTCTTGTAATGCCCTTGCATTTGCTTTATAATAAGCTGAGAATCTCCTCTTACTTCCAATTCTTTAACTTGACTTTGATGACAACCCTCCAAACCAAGAATCAAATCATTATACTCAGCTGCATTGTTAGCTGTGATACCTGGAAGCTCTTGTCCTCTTGCCCACACCTCTTGACCTTCAGAATTCATCAAGACTATCCCCCCAACTCCTTGTTGGCCTGAAGGACTAGAAGCCCCATCAAAATACAAGACAAAAGCTATTGGTGGTGTCTCCCTTTCATCATTAATGTCCTCCTTATATTTCTTTTCTTCTCTTAGACACTGCCGTCCTGTGAGCAAATCTGCCATAATGGACCTAGTGGTATTTTCAGTGACAAAAGAGAAAGAGAACTCTTGAAGCTCTGACTACCATTTTTGCAAATCTCCCCCCAGGATTAGGCTTGTGAACTAGATATGCTAATACAGACTGAGAGGTAAGGAAGAAAAATGGCTGAGGTAATAAATAGGAGCGAAACTTTCTGGCTGAAAACACCAAAGAGAGGGCTTGCTGCTCCATTTCTTCATACCTTGCTTCCACCTCTGTAAGCTATCGGCTGGCATAATAGATGGGTTGCATTCTACCTGCCTCTCCTTTTTGTAGCAATACAGCACCAACTGAATGCAAAGATACACTTGGATTTACATAAAAGTCTTGAGACCAATCAGGGGGCTTCAATATTGGGCCCTTACTCATGGCCTCCTTAAGTTGCTGAAAAGACTCTTGTTGCTCCACACCCCATTGGAAAGAAACTCCTTTTCTTATCAACAAGTTCATGGGATGCACTATCTCTATGAAATCATCACAAAAGCGTTGATAATACTTGCTCTTTCCTAGAATTCTGTGAACACCAATGACACTCTCAGGACTTGGCAATGCCATGATTGCTTGAACCTTGTCCGGATCCATTTGCAAGCCTTCTTCAGACACAATATGCCCCAACAAGACTACTTTTTTTGAGCCAAATGACACTTGCTAGGATTTAGACACCCTTTTGCTTCATCAATCCTAGCTAAGGCCATCTTTAACTTCTCCATGTGATCTATGCATCAAGTATAAATGCAAAAATCATCCAAAAACACCCTTATGAAATTTCCCAAGTAAGGCTGAAGCACTTGACTCATGAACCTTTGAAATGTACCTAGTGCATTGGTCAACCCAAAAGGCATCACTCTGTACGCAAAATCTCCCAATGATGTTTTCTTTTGATCTTCCTCCCGAATACGAATTTGAAAGTACCCAGAATACCCATCACATATAGAATACATGCCTTGCTACTTGGTCTAGTATTTCATCTTGGAATGGCAAAGGAAAATGATCCCTCTTAGTGCATGCATTCAAAGGACGAAAGTCCACACAAGCCCACCACTTATTTCCTTTCTTTGGTGTGATAACTACAGGAGATATTCATTCTAAATCATCAACAGGAAAGATTAATCCCGCCTCAAGTAGTTGTGTTACCTCTTTCTTTAGTGCCTCAACTTGGATCACCCCCAATCACCTTAAGCGTTGCACAACTGGCTTGCTTTCTGGCTTCAACTCAATCTTGTGCTCCACAAAAGAGATTGGTCAAACCTGTGAATAGCTTGTTGCAAAGAGACATGGAAAATCATCTAACATATCCAAGTACTGGAGCTTCTCACTACCTGATAGAGAATCACCAAGAAGCTCTTCATTGCATTGGCGTCGTTTAGTGTGCTCCACATCCTCCACATGAAGTGTCTCTACAGGATCTTCTTGTACCACCACCTTGTTCCCTCCTGATCATCCCGATCAGCACCAAGACAAAGACCAAAGGCCACTCCTTCCACCTCACCCTCTAAGCTGGACTCCTCGGAGCTACACCTTGTCTCTTCTTCTTCATCAGTTAAGTCAGAGCTCGAACTCTCTGATGTTGAAGACTCCTCCTTGACAACTTCCTTTTTATGACTTCTGATGTTGTAGCGCACCTTATCATTTCCCTGTAAAATCAATTCTCCAGTATCCCACTTTTGAATAGCCTTCACCTTGTGTAGCCAAGGCCTTCCCAAAATCAATGGATAGGCACGTGCATCTGCTTGGTAGGGATCACTTGAAAAGTACTTGGCACCGAAATTGCACATACATCCACTTCTAGATTCTTCACAACTCCCAAGGTCTTAACCCTAGTGTTGTCAGCCAATTCCATGTGATAAGGAGAGGTAGTACTAGAGTATTTATCAGCATCTATCATGGTCTTCTCACTCATGGCATTAATCGATGCACCTCCATCAATGTACACATTAGAAATCACTTGACCATCAATGATCACATCAACCACAGGTGCATCATCACCAACATCTATAGGCTACCTTTTGAACAATAGGAATGGCACTTTTCTTCTTTTTCTTCTTTGGCACTCTTATGCTTTTGCTAGCTTTCCCCATTCCTTCCGTAATTTTGGAGACAAAGCAAGTGATTGACCAAAGGTGATATGAGCTTCCTTTTCTTTAAGGTCGAACAAGTCATAGCTTCCAATTCCTTGTCCTAAAGGAAAGTTTGACTAGCTAATTCTCCTCCTAGATGCCTTCTTTTTCTTACTACAGCGTTCCTCTTCCTGATGTTCCTCCTCTACTTCTTCCTTGCTTTCTTCTTGTTCTTTTGCTTTACCACACCCCTGTTTAGCCATCATTACCTCTCTTTCCTCATCCCCTGTCTAGGACATGATTCGTAGAAAGGTGCAAATAGCCTATAGGTGTTGTGTGGCATAGGTCAAGAACCTACCAACTTCCGAGAGGCAATCAAATCCAACGAATGGGTTGATGCGATGGAAGAAGAGTATAATGGCATTTTGAAAAATGAAGTTTGGGAGTTGGTGGAACCACCCAAAGGAAAGAATGTCATTGGGTGCAAATGATTCTACAATGTCAAGTGGAAAATTGACAAGAGTAGCCAAGTATAAGGCAAGAGTGGTAGCAAAATTTTATGGTCAACAGGAGGGCATTGATTATGAGGAGACATTTGCACCAGTTACAAGGATGAAAACAATCCACCTTATTCTTTCTCTTGCTTGTAGTATGGGGCTACACTTGCATCAAATGGATATCATGTCTACATTCCTTAATGGAGAGCTACAAGAAGAGGTATATATGAAGCAACCAAAAGGATTTGTGAAAACATGATCTAAAAACTTAGTGTGCAATTTGAAAAAGGTACTCTACGGCCTCAAGCAAGCCCCATGTGCTTGGTGCAATAAGAAGATGGTCTCACAATCATTGCACTCTAAGTAGATGACCTCATTATAGTGAGATTATAGTGGGTAGTATGATTTGGGATTCTTGCATTATTGTATTTTAGATGTTGAGATAGCATAAATAGATGAAGGCATATTTCTTAGCCAAACAAGGTGTATTGACTTTATGTTGAACTGATTTGGGATGTTGGATACCATACCTCTGAGTACACCTATTGAGACAAGGCACAACATGTTGAAGTTGTAGAGTGCTAAATTTTTAGATCATACACTATATTGACAAGCAGTTGGTAAGCTCATCTACTTGATAACATGGACACAGCTTGATATTTTCTATGCAGAAGTCTAATGAGCTAGTTCATAGCAAAGTTGTGTATCAGGTGAAGCAAATTTTCAAATACCATAAAGGGACAACCAATCATATGCTGAAAGAGAGCCCATATGTAGAACCACATCTTGAGGGGAACTGTAATCTAGATTGGGGAGGCAACCTCTCACTCAAGTCTACTTTAGGTTACACATTCATGAAGCAAATTGCCATTGCAATGGCAAAGAATAGAAAATATCATGAGAGGTCCAAACACATTGACATTCGCTACCATTTCATACAACATTAGGTGGAAGAATGAGCTACTCAACTAGTTCACTGTTTCTCTGAGGATCAGGTAACAAATTTATTGACAAAAGCCTTAGTTCATGAGAAGTTAAAATCCCCCTATCTCTTTGTGACATAGAGACCATCCAATGACAGGGGATCTTGAAGCATATGGGTCATTGGGCTGGTCTCACCCATGCATATATGGTTGGATATATGCTTATATGATGTATAGGATGGGTAGATTGTTAGGACCATATATTTCTCTAGAGGGATCCTAAGCCCTTGTGTGAATAGTTCTTTTGGAATTAGGGAAACCTAGCAAGGGTTTTGTATATATTGTATCATCCTTCTCTTTTTGGTTATGTCAGATGTACATTGTGTATAGCCAACTATGTGTGTGATCTCTCTCATCCTCTCTTGCTCTGTGCTAAGATTGTTGGATTGTGTGTCCTCGTTTAGAGTTGTGTGCTCATTCACAAGCCAGCTCCTTAGCTTTAAGAGGTGGGAATAGAGCACAAAATTTGATACTAGCTAGCTTATAGCTAGAAGGGACCAAACCCTACACTGATATCAAGCCTTTAAATCTTCTTAAGTGATTGTGTAAACTATGCACATGGGTCAAAGTTTAGGCGTGTAGATTGCAAGTTTGTTCATGCCATGCATTGCGAGCTTTTAGAGTTGATGGAATATTGGAATTAAAAAACATGTGAATTTTTTTATAGATGACCAGCATCTTTTTTACATTAGTGGCATTTTCACTCTCCTTGCAATATTTTCCTCTTGGGTGATGATGTTTTAGCAATGACGTGAAGTAGCACAGTCCCAAGCAACAATAGTGAGTAGCATCTAGCAATAATTTCCTTCTATAGTTATGTAAAGTGGTAATTGTTATTTCAAATGATGTTCTTTTCTTTATGTATTTTTTATAAGATAAAAAATGGTATGTTACTAGACCTATGAGAGAAAAGAAAGTAGGCAAAGAAGTAAATAAAACTAGCTTTTTTAAAACTAAATAATCATGTTACAATAGCCAACTTAGTTAAAAGAAACAATGAGCTTGGTGTCGCTATATACGTATATATGGTGATTACTATTGCAATCAATTTTGGATTGTAATTGGTTTTGGATTGTCTAATTTAGATTCAGTACAAGATTACTTCTTCAACATTACATTTACCCTATCTAGCTTCAACTCCTCTGAGTTGAAATAAGACCCTATTGCTACATTTGAACTAATTTGTTAATTAAGCACCACTTCATTGTTGCATGTCATTGTTGTCACTCATGTCATTCTATAATTTCAATTTCACACATTTCAAAGATAGGCCTTGCATGTAGGCTCATGTGTATGACATGCCACCAAATTGGATCAAACTATGATGAAAGAAAAGAAAGCTATATAGATAAAGTCAAATGAAGAGAAGTGGATGTTAATTGTTTTTTTCGAAATGGCATTAATAAAGTTATATTTCATAGGAAACATGCAACATGGTAAAGAATGCAAGAAATAAATATTGAATTCATCATGCTAATTACTTTCTCAGATACTCTAGAACAAATGTCTCTATTGATCTTTGATAGATTTTTGTTATAATGTATTTGAACAATGCAAGAAATAAATACTGAATCACGTTCTCCAGAGCAAATTCTATTGGATCTTGATAAATTCTTGTTAGAATGTATTTGAATAATACACCACTTTGCATTTTAAACATGGAATCCTTTTTATTACACAATGATGATCCATTGTACTCTACCACAAAGTAAGATACATACCTTGTCTCAGTTCGCTACCAATGCCCACCAATTTTTCATAACTTGGTTGGCTAAGATGTCCATATGGAGTCAAGGAATGAACTTCATCTTCCCAATCCAAAAAGTGTTGTAATCATACTTGGTTCTAGGTTTCTAGTCATACATGGGTCTCGTTTGTCTTCCCAATTCATACTTGGTTCATTTGTTGTCGAGTGCTTATATCACATTTGTGAGCTACTTGTCTAATTTGGTGATGAATGTATTGGTGCACATCCCATTAAAGGATTGCGAAGGAGAAAGTCTCAAATGTATGACCCAATAGTGCATCCATTCTTCTTGATCATTGGCAAAGAAACTATTTAGCCATATATATCCATATCATTTCATTGGCCAACGGTGATCATGCAAGTATTCAAGGAGTTTGCAAAACTTAATCGCTTACAAGATTATTTCCGGATGTACATTTTCATAAACTAAATGAGTAGGTCTCCTCCTAAAGTGTAATGATTTCAATCTTTTGAGCAATGCATCTAGGCATATTGGCCCTAGCATCTAGGCATATTGGCCTTAGAATTTTTTCACTTTTTAGAAATTCACCTCATTGTGCATGCAACTAGACCCAATGTGGGATTAACTTACTCATGTATTTGTAGAAGGTTACCAAAACCCATAATGGTAGATAAGAAAATATCAATTTTATCATTGAATGTTCAAGGTCTCTCTTATGAATAGAAAGCCTTAGCCTGATGGAAATGAATTAGAGTTATGGGTCTATCCCTGCTCTTCCTTGCCCTTTAGAAGTTTGAGGCTATAGGTTTTTGATCAAATAGGCATTTTAAAATTGTAGGTAAGTGGAGAGAATAGGACCATATTGACCATAGCCATGGCAGTGGTGGGGCTACTGATAAATTTCTTTACCTTAGTCAAAAATGGGGATACAAACCACAAAAAAGGGGCTATTGATTTTTTATGACATTTTTATAACTTACTCAAAAATGGGGATACAAATCACAAAAGGATGCTTCATTAATCATGAGTTTTCTTTTGATTCTATTCATCTAAAAGTCATAGCACTCCATGCACCCACCCCGGACGTTTAGACACAACAGAAACTACATTCCAAAGTATCGAAGTGAACCCTCTCACATTTGGAAAACTTATACTAGGAGAAAAGATTGTAGCTAAATTTTGCTAATCTAAGTGACAATAATGCATGGATGCATTGCACAATTTGTATATGTGAGCCTACAAAGTCTTCTTGGCAATGCTCACTACCAATAGCATCAAGGAATGTAAAAGTATTAGAATCCTGAATTCAGAAAGTTTGAAAGCAATGTACATAGTAATGCTACAAAGAGCCTCTTTCTTGTGTGTTGTACTTCCCTTATGAGCTAAAAGCATATGATGGGAGATAAAACACAACCACAACATGAATTGTATGCATGAAGAGCACCCATCCATAGCTATAACCTAGTGCACTTAGTTTTATTGAGATTCAAAGAAAGAAGATATTTAGTGTAACATGTCTAGTAAATAGAGCGATGAGGAAAATAAAATTGACCAACTTGATTAGAAGAGTCCATAGAGTCGATGATATCATGGTGGATGAAGATGCAATGGCAGAGGGAAACCTTATAGGATACTACACCATCAAGAAGGAAAGGGAGAAGTACTAAATAGTGGGAAGAGTGAAAGGTGAAAAAGTGGAAGCGGATAGAGTTAGCATGAGAAGAGGAGGAGGAGGGGAGAGGCCTTTGAAAGTGAAAAAGATATAAGCACGGGGCTTGGGGACCAAGGTCTCCCTCAAAGTGTGACCTGCATGAGCAAGGACCCGTTTGATGGTGACCTAGGGACCCACATTCCTTCCTCATACAAAAGGCAAGGGAGCACTTAAGAAGGGGTTTTTTGAAATTCGTGAACCCTATTGTACGATTCCTTGGGTTTCTAAGTCAAAATTGCACGTGTGACATATTGATTGTCTTTGAAAAGCGAAGGCAGTAGGGAGGGAAAGAATCTCCTCAAGATACAACATTCTTTTGCTGTTTGAAAAGGCCGTATGCCAAAAGCACAATCATATGAGGTGCAAAACCATACTAAGCATGCAATGTGCATGTGGCTATGCAACCATCATCACTAGGTAGAAGTATTGCCACCAACCTCTCTAAAGCTACAACTCAAGGCATAATAGAGTGAGGGGTAACCTACGATATTCCCACTACTCATCGTAGTCATTATCAAGCCAAACTCTTCCTACTTAAAGCTCATGCAACTAGTGGGGAGAGTGGAAAATCCACGAGTTAGATGTTAGAGGAGAAGGTCAAGTGAAACTCAAAAAGCTATACATAGCTATTTTAGGGATCTATATACAAGCATAAGGCCCATATTACATGATTAAAGAGACATGGCTACTATATCTAATACCACATGAAGTGGATCTTAGATAAAAGGTTAATAGTAAGTCCTATTAAAGTTTCCTTGATCCTCCCATAGCAAGAGGGTAGTCTAGGAAGCATAGACAAGGTCCCAAAAAAAAAAGAATAAGGGAAACTCCTTGGATAAAGACACCAATGTGTGTGTGTGTGTGTGTGTTACGTTTGGGTAGACAGATAATGCCTGTTTTCCCCGGCTTCTTATTATTTTACCTAAGAATGTAGACAACCATATGGATTCTTGAATAATTAAAAAAACAATTTAGCCACAAGGAAGATTTCACGGTGGTGCATAAAAGAATAATTCATAGTTAGGGAAGTATTCATGTGTGTATGTGTGTGTGTGTAAAGAAATAAGTATCTGTGTGTGTAAGATACATTTACAAATCAAATTTATTGTGTGTGCGCGTGTGTCTCATTCCACAAAAAAAGTATCATTTCACCCCAAACAAGAAGTGGGGATGTGTGTGCGTGCGTGCATGCACATGCACGTGCATTTGCATGTAGGTGCACACTCTTCACTCTTACCCCACTTGAATACATAATTGTATCCCCATTTCTAGTAGATGTAGCCTTTATTTAGTTGGGGTGTGGTGCACCATTACTAAGATAGTAGGAACGCAGGAGATGTGAAAGGTACACATGGACACAATCACCAAGGTAAACTTGTCCACTTGAGGAGGAGGAAATGGTAAGTCCTTAGAATGAGAGATAAGGTAAGAGATACAATACCTAAAACATAGTTAGGAACCCAAACTCCCTATTTAACGCCTGGCCCTAGTTTCTGATCAAAAAAATTATGGTACTCAAACATGTATTTGAATGATAAGAGAAAGAATAAAGAGATAGTTCAAAGTAGACGATTTAAGTTATTATGTCTTGAGGGAAAACCTCTTATGATGCATGCCAATTCACATTGCAACAATTTATAATAGCGATGTATGAGATTTGAAACAAGCACCTATGAAATTGAGTGCATGTGTATGGGTACTGATGTCAACTATATGGGTTGTTGGGTTTTTAATGGACAATAATTTGAATTTCTCATGGCTTATTGTGGAATAAACACGTGCCATAGGTTCTCAAAGTATGAGCCCACACATGAACAACAAGTTCATCCCTCTAAGAACAATATCAATCATTAAAACCATACAATATCAATCATTAAAACCATACTTTTTATGGGCTTTTGATTTTAAGAGTTGGCATACTACACATCTTATGTTATGAACTTCCATCTCAACCACCCATTGTATCATGATTTCAATAAAAAGAAAGAGCCTTTCTCCTTGGCATCCCTCATGTGAAACACTAGCTATAGTAGCAAATCACAATCACACTCCACTCCAAGTTTTGGCATGACTATGGTATTATTACCAACGAACAAAAACCTATCCCAATAATCTTCTACATTACAAGTAATGCAATAAGCATGTAGAATGCATTACCTTAGACACTCCAAACATCATGCATGCCTTTTGTTGTTTACATTGCAAATAAGATTTCAAAGATTCAATTAAACAAGCTCGAGTTCAACTGCAATTAAAGCGCCAATATTATTATCTGATATCAAAATTTTCAAAAATCCAAGGTTGTATTCATTCATGAAAATAAGAACCTAGATTCATTGTGCACTCTCTTGGTCCATAATCGGTTGCACAATAAATTAAAAAATACAAGTCCTAATATTTCACCACCCTCAGACACAATTCCTTTGTGGTGTGGACCTACACGAGAAGACAAGCGAGCCTCTTTTAAAAAACACGTGTACACGATTGTATTTTCCCACCACCCTCAAGAGGCCCAAAAAAGGAAAAGAAAACAAAACTCACGATAATGATTATCATCATCATGATCTTGATCAACCATGATCATGATCCCAATAATGGCATAACCCTTTTTAAAGTTCCCATTTTCATGATACTCCCCTCAAAACATATCTATCCTATCATACTACAGCTACTAGATGATGATGCGCAATGAATCTAGAACTTCAAACTAAGGCAAGCATTGGTGAACATTGCTCTTATTTCTAGGCCAAGCCTTAGGGTCCATAATTGTAATTTCCATAAAACATTATTTGGTTACAAACAGAATAACTATGAGGTGCATCATTCTGCTTGATAATTGCGCATTTAAAAAATACCAACTCTGGATCTCTTGCCAACAAGAGGCTTATTCATTACAGACTTGCTGTTAAAATGTACACATACTTCACCTAGCACCAATGCTACATGGCAATTTCACTTGATAAAATGCCTGGAACATTTTACTCGCAAAGGAGCGTGCTCCCGTTACAAAGTGAAGACTCAGTCCCGCTTTTGCAAATGAGAAACAATGTAAAAGATTCCTTGAGCAACAACCAACTGTACACTTCTGCCTCTAAATGAAAAAGTGGCCAACTCAAACTATGCAGAATTGCCATTTGCATTTACACCATAATTTTGACCCGCTGTACAGAATCCAATACAAATCATACCTTCTGGGTGCAACACTTTAGATATGCACCAAAAGATGCTTCAGACACATGTATCAACATAGGTCCAGCATAGGGAACCCAAAGCCTAAAGCTGATCCACTATGACCATTGGCACCATAACGTTTGACCAGTGCTTGACTTTGACGGCCCCACTGTAAAGGTAAACCTTAGCTGACCTGAAGGAAAATCTGTAGAGATAAGTCCACCTCCAAAGATCTGAGTGCACCCCACACAAACCAAGACAGATTCCTTGAAAACCAATTGGCCTGATTTGACTGAGAGTGAAGGCCGCTTTTCACAAAAGATTGTTGACAGTAGTGGTAACGGAATTTGTCCGACGTAGGTCCTGTTGCACAAAATAATGACAGCTCTCAGAAACATCGGAAATGAAGACTCAGTCAGCCTAAGAATATCACCACCTAAGGGTCTTCTGTGATCCTCCCTAACCCCCCCTCCCTCCCTCCCTCTCTCCCCCTTTATGTGCTTTGTATGACATGAGTACATACCTGCACAATAATATCCTCAGGCACATCTGGCAAAACTTCCCTTACCATGCTGACCATGGCAGTCATGTGTAAATCTCTTGTGTTCATTACATCAGGGACAAGACCATAATTCCTAAAACCTGTAACTCCACTTTGATTATGAAAGCTCGTAGCATCCACTCTGTGCATGCCTGTAGCTGCTAAATGAGCAGCATTAGTTTCTCCAGTTCTATTTGACAATGGCCACCAGCTCCAACTACTAGACTCATTCTGTGGATGTGATCTTCCACCTCCACTGAAATGTCCCATAACAATCTGCATTCGCCCACGCCGTCTTATTCCTGATGCTGCTGACGAGCGATCCCCTTCCAAAGCTCCCATTTGCAGTGAATTTGTCCAAGCAGGATCATTCTCAGAAGGCCTGTCATGCATTGCACATCAAAATGCCTTCAGTCCATCTGGTCAAATCTTACAAACACAATTCAGTAATCCATATTTTTTCACTCTATGTAATACTTTTCCAATCTTTGACAACCTTAATAGAAGTAATTTGTCCATGGATTAATGCTTGCTCATCAAATTGAGAAGGCAAAAATGATTTCCAAAAAGGTAAGCAGCAAAGCACTGAGCTACATGGAAAGGAGGTTTCAACAGTACTAGACTTGATTAGAAAGCATGGAAAAAAAGCATATACCTGAATGAATCCAGGAACATTCCCAAACTCATCCTCTAAAAACACAACATAGTGCAGTTTCAATCTCATGATAGTCACTCACAAGGTTGAAAACCATAAACTCCATCATGCATAGCAGGGACTAGCTACTATGACATCCCCACTGACGTCATCAGCGCCCAACAGTGGGTGTAGACCATAGTATAAAAATATGCTCTCACACATACAAATCCACACACCCACACATACTTGAGCATCCATTTATACAAAGTCTTCGTACTGAGTTTTTGTCGGCACTCTGGAGGTGAAGGGCAGACTCAGCCATGATGAAGGCTAGCACTAAAGGAGAAGGCTAATCAAAAGATAGTCCAAAATCTCTTCATTCAAGCTACAACTGCTTGTGAAAACATTTTCATTTTAGTCTCTCCCCAACAAGCATCTAAATCTAAATCTAGCTGATAGGGCAACGCACCATTTAAGATAGAAAGAGTTATCACAATACTAGCAGGCCGCAACTTGGACGAAAACTTCACAAGGTGAAATTTGCATGTCCGCTAATACAACAGAAGCATATACCTAGATGAATCCAGGAACATTCCCAAACTCATCCTCTAAAAACACAACATAGTGCAGTTTCAATCTCATGATAGTCACTCACAAGGTTGAAAACCATAAACTCCATCATGCATAGCAGGGACTAGCTACTATGACATCCCCACTGACGTCATCAGCGCCCAACAGTGGGTGTAGACCATAGTATAAAAATATGCTCTCACACATACAAATCCACACACCCACACATACTTGAGCATCCATTTATACAAAGTCTTCGTACTAAGTTTCTGTCGGCACTCCGGAGGTGAAGGGCAGACTCAGCCATGATGAAGGCTAGCACTAAAGGAGAAGGCTAATCAAAAGGTAGTCCAAAATCTCTTCATTCAAGCTACAACTGCTTGTGAAGTCTAAACATTTTCATTTTGGTCTCTCCCCAACGAGCATCTAAATCTAAATCTAGCTGATAGGGCAACGCACCATTTAAGATAGAAAGAACTATCACAATACCAGCAGGCCGCAACTTGGACGAAAACTTCACAAGGTGAAATTTGCATGTCCGCTAATATGGCAGAAGCATATGTAAGAAATCCTAGATTTACTATATTTAGAAATGTGCCAAGGAACAAAAAGGAGACTGAAATAGCAGAGAACAAGAAATATTTGTATTGCTTGAGTGTCTGTAGTATCTGTAGTGTCATCCATACAATTGGGCCTCTCTTATATAGAGAGTGAAGAGTCACACATGAAAACGTGTGTACTCCAAAGTGTATGTGCATGAAGAGGTGTGTATCCCTTGTGAAGGGTGTGACCCTTGATGAGAGGGTACATTACAATAGGAGTGTCTCTTTAATAGACTCTCTTGTGAAGGATTGTGCCTCATAGGAAGTGTCTCGTCGAAAGGGCATACCCTTCCACAAGTATCCATTCATCAAACCATCCATAAGTCTAGATATAGAGAAAGAAATCCCCTCCCACTCAAAATAAGACCCTGGTGGAGATAATGAACTGATGTAGAAAATATCACGGTAAATTCTGCTATAAGTCTTCATCAGATTGCCAAGTAGCATCGGAGTTGTCGAGACCTCGCCAAAGAACAAGAAATTCCGTGATAAGTCGATGTCGAGTCTCTCGCTGTCGATGGTCCAAAATACGCTCAGGAATAAGGAGAACATAATCGTCTTCGATTTCTGAGACATAATCACCTGCAGGAGGAACTGCTTCATCACCTGGAATGTACGTCTTTAGTCAAGAAATATGAAATGTCGGATGGATTTTACCCCATGATGGTGGTAATTCCAATTTATAACTTAAAGGTGAATTTTTCTTGACAATCCGGAAAGGTCCATAGTATCTTGGTCGCAACTTAATAAACACAGACTTAACCGTCTTATAGCGATGTGGGGCTACAAATAATAGCACCATGTCACCAATGTCAAATTCCAGGTGACGTCTATGTTTGTTGGCACACCGTTGATACCGCTCTTGCGCTTTTCGCATATGATCCCTGACTTGGAGTAGAATGTCTTGCATTTCTTGAACCAATTGATCAGCTAGGGCCACTTGATGTTGAAGTACAAAATTCGTTGGTACAGTCGGAGTGTGTCCATAAGCTGCTTGAAATGGAGTCATGCTGATGGCACTATGGAAAGAGTTATTATAAGCAAACTCAAGGAGTGGTAGATACTCTTCCCAAGCTGCTAGGCGTGACTGAATATAATGTCGAAGCATTTCTTTCAGAACTTGGTTGACTCTTTCAGTCTGGCCATCTGATTCTGAGTGATAGACTGAACTGAACAGTAGAGTTGTACCCAAAGATTCGAACAGTGAAATCCAAAAGTGACTGGTAAACTTAGGATCTCTGTCGGATATAATATTCTTGGGCAATCCATGGTGTTGGAAGATGTGTTGTATAAAGAGTTTGGCGATGTCTGGAGCCTGTGCACTGCTTTTGCAAGCAACAAAATGTGCCATTTTGGACAATCGATCAACAATTACCATACTCTGAGTGTTACCTCTGGAGGATCGTGGTAGTGTTGTAATGAAATCCATGGAAATACTTTCCCACCTTTCAGTTGGAACTGGAAGAGGCTGAAGAAGTCCTGCTAGAAGTCGTCGGCTTGCTTTCATTTATTGACAAGATAGGCAAGATATAACCATTTTGATGACGTCGCTTTTCATCTGAGGCCAGTAGTATGTTGCACTGAGTAACCTATAAGTCTTGTTAATGCTTGGATGGGCAGCATAAGAAACTACATGATGCTCTTTTAACAAAAGACGTTGAACATCCTTGTCATGTGGTACACAGACGCGATCTTGATAATACAGAAGGTCGTTCGTATAAGAATAGGATGAGAAAATCTTCTGTTCGGAAGTCGAAGGTTGATCTTTTGAAAGAACTTGTACTGCTGTGCCAAAGTCTTCATCATTGAAATACTTCCCTTTGAATGAATTCGGAACATCCATAGATAATGTAGAGATTACCATAGCTGATGCTAGAGTTAACCTGTTAAGAGCATCTGCAACTACATTGCGTAGTCTTGGAATGTACTCAATGATCATGTGAAAGTTGGCCCGAAACTCAACCCAGCGTGCTTGTCGAGCGTTCATGACTGGCTGAGTAAAGATATACTTTAGAGAGTGATGGTCTGTCTTGACCATCGAGTCGGCTCCCATGAGATAATGTTTCCAAGAGCGATAAGCATGTACAACGGCAAGAAACTCCTTATCATAAACTAGGTATCGGGTTTGGATATCGAAATGTTTATGGCTGTCAAAAGCAATAACTCTGCCTTCTTGCATCAAGACTGCTCCTGTGGCGATGTCGCAAGCATCGGTCATGACCTCAAATGGAAGGTTCGGGTCAGCAAAAGCCATAACTGGTGTGGTAGTGAGTGCTTGCTTGAGTTGTTGGAAACTATACTCTGTTTTGAGAAGCCATTGAAAAACTGATGTGCTTTTCAATAATTCGGACATACGAGCTGCGATTTCGAAAAACTGATAGACCTTTGTATGGTAGAAGTTTGCAAATCCGAGAAAAGAGCGGACATCATGAACAGTCTTAGGAGTAGGCCAGTTTCGGATTACCTCGACCTTCTTGGGATCCACAGAGATGCCTTGAGCTGAAATAACATGTCCCAAATATTCGAGTTGGGTCTTGAAGAACTCACTCTTCTCAATGTTGATGTAGAGAGAATTTACGCAGAGAACTTCAAAAACTTGGTGAAGATGTTGTTTGTGCTCATGTAGGGATCTGCTGAAAATAAGGATGTCATCGAGGTAAACGATGACGAACTTATCCAGGAAAGGCCTGAAGATGTCGTTCATTAGTGTCATGAATGTGACCGGGGCATTGTTTAACCCAAAAGGCATGACCAAACATTCATAGTGTCCATACTTTGTTCGAAAAGCTGTCTTGCACTCATCGCCTACTCGTATGCGAATTTGATGATAACCTGAACGAAGATCAATCTTTGAGAATTGTGTTGCGTGTAGAAGTTGATCGAAGAGGTCATCGATGCGAGGCAATGGATACTTGTTTTTGATAGTGAGCTTGTTAAGGACTCGGTAGTCAATGTAGAGGCGCATTGACTTATTCTTTTTTTCCACAAGTAGTACAGGAGATCCAAAAGGGCTACGACTGGGCCGAATGTGACCTTTGTCGAGTAGTTCGGTCACCTGTCTTTGGATTTCTTCATTTTGAGTGTAAGAAACCCGATAAGGAGGTTTCGACGATGGATTACTGCCGGAAATAAGTTCGATTGGGTGATCCACTCGTCGTCGAGGTGGTAACTACTTTGGCAATTCCTGTGGAAAAATATCCATGTAGGGCTGGAAAAAAGGTTGGTTGAGGTATTCAGGAGGATCATTTGTTGGTGTCTCCTCTACTGCCGTAACCAACAGAAGTGAAGGCTTTACTACGAACCCACTTCTTTACTTGTAGGACAGAGGCAACTGGGGTTAAAGGTGAGTCCCTAGAACCAGTTAGCTCAATAAGTTTTCCCTGGTGGACAAATTGGATAGTATGGCTGCGAAAACTGATTGATGGATCATAGTCGTAGAGCCACTATTGTCCGAGTATGACATCGTACCGAGAAAGAGGCATGATGTCGAAGTTCAACTTGTCCGTATAATGTTGGATGCGAAAAGACAAGTTTTTGATCCTGGTGTTGCACAAGAAGGTAGTTCCATTTGCGAGTTCAATCTGATAGTCCATGAGACTAGGACTCGTGGTTAACCGAAGTTTGTCGACCATAGAACTAGCTAGGAAGTTATGAGAGCAGCCATTGTCGATGAGGATAGTGACCGTTGTTCCACGAATCGATCCTTGAACACAAAGTACTTGAGTGATCAGGGAAGCTTCGGGGTTGCTAGTAAGGCTCATGTGGATGGTATTTGCCATTCGAACAGCTTTGTCTTTCTTGTCTTGTGCTGGGGTAGCATCTTCTATTTGGGAAGTGCTAGGTTCCATATTGGAATTTTGCTTTGGTCGCTTGCGACAATCGAACCATCTATGGTCGCCTGTACAGATGGTACAAATTCCTTTTGTGCTGGAGTTGTTCTTCTTGTCAGTGGCCGCACCTTTATGTTGGGGATGACGGTGATGACTTTGTGAAGAAGAAGAGGCGCGATCCTTGGAGGAGTACTTATGTTAGAATCCAGCATACGATTTCTGAGACTTTTGGGAATCTTGAGACTGTCGCTGACCTTGATTACCCGAGTTTTTTCTAAACCTAGGGTTATCTTGAGGACGAGCACCTTTGGCCATAGTAGAGTTCTGTGTTCGATTAGCACTCTGCTTCCCTGTGTTTTGGAAATTTGTTATGCGCTCTGCGTAAGCAATAGCGCCAGCTGTAGTAGTGATGTTTGCTTTAAGGACATCAATGCGTAGCGAGGGATGTAGGCTTGAGATGAAAGCATGAAGGCGATCATCATCAGTTAACCCATCTATCTCCAGCACCAATGTGGTGAACTGAGAGATGTAGGAAGACAAGGAGCATGTTTGCTCCAACTGTCCAAGTTTTGAACGTGCTTGGAAGTCCACATTGACAGGTATGAACTGCTTACGGAGCATGTGTTCAAAACGTTTCCATGTTAACACACTTTTGCCGTCCTTTAAGCATCTTTGCCACCATAGGAAAGCTGTATCCTTAAGGAGGGAGGCTGCCAAGGCAATCTTTTTGCCTTCCGTGAGGGCAACACTATCAAAGTACATGCGCAATTTTACGAGCCATTGGTCAACTGTTCGGCGATTTCGTTGACCAGTGTAGGCTTCCGGAAGTTTAATGTCAAGTCTTTTAGTTTTGGAAGCTTGGAGTAAACGGTAGAGGGCACGGAGTTCAGTGTTTTCTACCTCTGGTGGGAATGAGTCCACATGGTCGTCTGGTTGCGTCACGTCATTCTCTGTATGTGTGGTACTGCGAGAATCTTGGAGTTGTTGGACTTTCTCGACCAAGTCGGAGATGCTGTCCTGAAGCTCGGAAATTTGAAGTTGAAGTAGTGCTTCGCCTTGTTAGTTGACTTCAGGGGTCTTTTTTGGACTTCAGTCACTTATCTCCGGAGAGGCTGCACGTGAGCGTTGTGACATATCTGAGATCCCCGTGAGAAAAACACGAACCTGCGCTCTAGTTTGTACCATTCTTGGAAGAAGATTCGGGCTGCTCCCTAAGGTTGCTCATGTTGGGAGGGACAGGAGAAGCAGGGTGGACCCAGCCGTGGAAATCTAGTAAAGGAGGTCCTCTCTGAGGTAACACTAGTGATGCCGAAGTGGGTGTTACTGCTTGTGAGAGTACAGGGATAGATTGCAGAGTCCACGGATCTGAGAAGGCATAAGGAGCTGCTGTCGGAAGTGGAGGATATCCAAGAGAAGGAGTGCCTTCAGAGTGTAAATACTGTCTTGGGGAAGGTACAACCTGTACAGGAGGATATTTGGGAGTTGAAGGAGATGGAGAGTACCCTGGAGATAATGAAGCTGAGGGGTAAAAATCTCTCCAAAGATGGGCAGCAAACTCGTGAGGAATATCGGGTTCTGGGTATCTACGTGTCTCGTGGAACACAACTTGGACTATGCTGAGGAAATAATGTAACTGAGGTGCCTCACGCAGAAGGTATAGGATGTGGTCCAAATCACTGGAAGGGCACGTGACACAAAAGACCCACGATGCAAAAGCTCCGAAATGGGCTGGTTGTGCAATCTCAACACGATATTGTGTGGTAGATGATGCCGGATGTGTCCTTGAAGGGACGGGTGAATTACCAGGGGTTTCCATGCTTTAAGGGAGCGGCTTTCATTTGCTGTAATTTGATAATAAGCGTCAAATGACAATATGAAAGAGAATCCTTAGAAATAGAATGGAAAGAATCCACCTGGCATAGATTTAATCTGCCAATCAGTTGCGTAGAAAAGGCTTGCAAATCACTCTCCGGAGGTCCATGTTGCTGTCCTTGCAAATCCATGTGGATGAGTGAACCAGAAATAGGTGCCTGGTAGACTTTCGAGGCAGATAGGGGTGTTGGCAGAGGCTGGGTGCAGAAAAGGCAGATTTCGTGGAACCAAGCACTCTTTTCCTGCGTTGAATTCAGAGGCAAGTACCGGTGGGGTGCGAGGAGCAGATCTGGGCCTGGCTGGTCAGGATTGGAAGGCAGCAACAGGGTGCTTTTCACAGGCCAAGGTGGCGAGATAAGCCATCAGGATTCAGCGGGTCTGAATCGCGATAGAGGGCAGAACAGCTGCTGGGCAAAGGCAGGTATGGTGGTGAAAAAGGGGCAGCCTGCTTGCTTGTGGCGAAATAGGCTGCGGGCTTCCAAGGCTGAATCGCGGCAGCAAGGGCAGTGATCTGGCGCTGAGAGACTGGCAGCAACCCAGGGCAGCAAACCGGCTGATGGGGGGGGCTGCGTATGGCGTGGAAAGATGGTGAATCCTGCGTGACGAAAATCCGTACGGGCGTCAATCGTGGATCGTCATTTTTTTGTGTGGCTGCCTGGGTTGGGTGGTTGCCAAAAATTAAGTGTGGGTTTAATTAACCCTTGGGTAGTCTAGGGTTAGGCCTAAGGTATGGGGCTGGGTTTTCCTTTTTAGCCCCTCTAGGTAACCTTTTATCATGTGCTTGGTGCCAAAAGGTGTGCCTATTCTAAGGGGTGTGACCCTTAGAATAGGTGTACCTTTTCATGAAGGGGTGTGACCCTGTTTTCAAAAGGAGTGTCCCACAATGGGGTGTGTCCCTTGGGTGAGGAGTCAAAACTCTTCATCAAAAGGTGTGTCCGATGGTGGAAAAGGTGCGTCCCTTGGTTTTGGGACAGCCCAAGCACATGAAAGACACGATTTTTGTCATGTCCATTCACATCAACTCGTGATGTGTGGGAGATGGAGAGGCCATTGATGACTTTAAACAGGGTTGGCGCTAAAAATTTTTACGCTCATTCTCTCCATCTCTTCCATGCACAAGTGCACGGATATCCTTCTAGCGGAAAGAAATGTATCAGATCGGCGCTAGAAGGTGGGGGGCATTTCCTACAGGCAGGAGCGAAATTTGCTCTGATACCACTGTAAGAAATCCTAGATTTACTATATTTAGAAATGTGCTAAGGAACAGAAAGGAGACTGAAATAGCAAAGAACAAGGAATATTTGTATTGCTTGAGTGTCTGTAGTATCTATAGTGTCATCCATACAATTGGGCCTCAATTTTATAGAGAGTGAAGAGTCACACATGAAAGGGTGTGTACTCTAAAGTGTATGTGCATGAAGAGGTGTGTACCCCTTGTGAAGGGTGTGACCCTTGATGAGAGGGTACATTACAATAGGAGTGTCTCTTCAATAGACTGTCTCTTGTGAAGGGTTGTGCCTCATAGGAAGTGTCCCGTCGAAAGGGCATACCCTTCAACAAGTGTCCATTCATCAAACCATTCATAAGTCTAGATATAGAGAAAGGAATACGTCACAGATCGTGACAGCATATACCTAGATGAACCCAGGAACGTTCCCAAACTCATCCTCTAAAAACACAACATAGTGCAATTTCAATCTCATGATAGTCACTCACAAGGTTGAAAACCATAAACTCCATCATGCATAGCAAGGACTAGCTACTATGACATCCCCACTGACGTCATCAGCGCCCAACAGTGGGTGTAGACCATAAATCCACACACCCACACATACTTGAGCATCCATTTATACAAAGTCTTCATACTGAGCTTCTGTCGGCACTCCGGAGGTGAAGGACAGACTCAGCCATGATGAAGGCTAGCACTAAAGGAGAAGGCTAATCAAAAGGTAGTCCAAAATCTCTTCATTCAAGCTACAACTTCTTGTGAAGTCTAAACATTTTCATTTTAGCCTCTCCCCAACGAGCATCTAAATCTAAATCTAGCTAATAGGGCAACGCACCATTTAAGATAGAAAGAATTATCACAATACCAGCAGGCCGCAACTTGGACGAAAACTTCACAAGGTGAAATTTGCATGTCTGCTAATACGGCAAAAGCATATACCTAGATGAATCCAGAAACATTCCCAAACTCATCCTCTAAAAACACAACATAGTGCAGTTTCAATCTCATGATAGTCACTCACAAGGTTGAAAACCATATACTCCATCATGCATAGCAGGGACTAGCTACTATGACATCCCACACATACTTGAGCATCCATTTATACAAAGTCTTCGTACTGAGATTCTGTCGGCACTCCGGAGGTGAAGGGTAGACTCAGCCATGATGAAGGCTAGCACTAAAGGAGAAGGCTAATCAAAAGGCTAATCAAAAGGTAGTCCAAAATCTCTTCATTCAAGCTACAATTGCTTGTGAAGTCTAAACATTTTCATTTTAGTCTCTCCCCAACAAGCATCTAAATCTCAATCTAGCTGATAGGGCAACGCACCATTTAAGATAGAAAGAATTATCACAATACCAGTAGGCCGCAACTTGGACGAAAACTTCACAAGGTGAAATTTGCATGTCCGCTAATACGGCAGAAGCATATACCTAGATGAATCCAGTAACATTCCCAAACTCATCCTCTAAAAACACAACATAGTGCAGTTTCAATCTCATGATAGTCACTCACAAGGTTGAAAACCATAAACTCCATCATGCATAGCAGGAACTAGCTACTATGACATCCCCACTGATGTCATCAGCGCCCAACAGTGGGTGTAGACCATAGTATAAAAATATGCTCTCACACATACAAATCCACACACCCACACATACTTGAGCATCCATTTATACAAAGTCTTCGTACTGAGTTTCTTTCGGCACTCCGGAGGTGAAGGGCAGACTCAGCATGCTTCATCAATCCTGAGACCATTAAAAGGCAGCACTCTTCCACAAATTTACATAGCTCTCGATGTAGATATCTAAATCAGATTATCTACACGACACGTTGCGTCACATGTCTACAAATGGTTTCAGATGTACTAGAATGACAGCAGACAAACCTGAACAAGTGCAAGCCCATCATCCAATCATGTATTATCAACCACAGCTTCAGACATGTTGATAAAGGCTCTCAGTAGATAAATAAAAGATCTATCCGAAAATGCATATTGAATAGAGTCCCAATGACCATTTAAAGTCAGAAAAAATACGATTTGGATAAAACAATATTCTCAAATGAACCCAAGAATATGGTAAAAGTCACCCTTCAAAGAAAGATGAGCAGTGCATCGTTAACCTCATGATACTCACCCACGAGTAAAATCCACCAAATACGTCACACACAGCAAAGACTAGCCACTAAGACATCCCAACTAACATCATAAGCAACCAACAGAGGGCTTTAATGTGCAAATGCACACATACAACTGTGTGCCTGTGTGATTGGTGGGCATATGCATGGAGTGCACGCGCATGAGAGGGGGAGAGAGAGAGAGAGAGAGAAAAAATCTACTCCATCTGATCTGGATGAATCTGCGATACCACCACTAACTCATTCAGATAGATTTCTTTACAAAGATTTGATTTTTTAGGTGGAGAAGGAGCTAAAAATGGTTATTTTGGACTTTTCTGGGGTGTAGAAAGCAGCACTACATCTGTCGCTGGACGTTGTTTTGTAAACATAATGGGTGAAAGCAGCTGGAATTGCTGTGGTGTCATGGCAGTGCGGTGTTCCGTGAAGACCGAAGTTGGTGTAGTGCTAGCTAGAGCGTAAGGCAAAAACTATCCGGAAACTCAGAAAATATCTCGTTTCCGCATTTTTAACCAAAAAACCAAGTTTGATCCTGGCTCGTGCTAGGTCTCCTCAGAGAGATCTTACAAACTTGCTTGGGAGTCCGGAGCCTGGAGTGCAAGGCGGTCGTGAATCGCAATGAGCAAGCCAATGGTGCATTGAATCTAGACCACTGTGCGTGCTGCACCGACGTCCGAATGATCCTACCTTTCAGAAGTTGAGACAATTTAGACCCTAGCTTCACAAAATGGAGCAATCATTCTGCGGACTGTCTACAGGTCGTTTTCACGATACATACATACATACATACATACATACATACATACATACATACATACATACATACATACATACATACATACATACATACATACATACATACATATATATATATATATATATATATATACACACACACACACACACACACACACACACACACACATACATATACATATATAGTCAGTGTATGAGAGTGTTGTAGGTGGTGGCCTTCACCCCTCGTAAATACAGAATGGTCCATGCCACATGGCATCCTACATGCTATCAGAGCAGCCGCATGTGTAACAAGTGGCAGTGGTGTCTATTTCAAGCCCTGTGTGTGCTGTGGAGGTGCATCGATCGATGGTGGGCATTAAGTGCGACTTGATTTCAGCAGCACCTGCATGCACCGGCAGCTGTCTGTCGGCTGGTTTGGTGTGATGTGGACGATGCATCTACCTTGGGAGGTCTTTGATTTCTCGTACCTTGTGCTTTAGATTTGGTGCTTCGGGTTTCGTCTACAGGGGTGTTGGAGGTGGTGACCTTCACTGGTTGCATAATCCCATAAGCACTTCTACCCTAAGGAGAACCTTGAGCCGTCCAGAGTTATCCCCTCCCCGGGCTTTTTGGGAGACCCTGGAGCTTTGTCGATGGCTATGAGGCGGGATCAGGGGACCGCACATGCGGCCCATTTTCGGATGCCACGTGGCATCCATAGAGAGTACATTACACTACAAACCCCCCCGAAAAGTTTCGTCAAGATGTTAAACTTCCTTGATCTTGTCATATTAAATTTACAAATGAGTAGAGCATAGACAGCATTTCATTGTCCAGATATATTAGTTGATTTACTTGGTACATACAGAAGCTGTGAATGCTTATACAGCACATTCTTTGCTGTAGAACACTTTGATCATGGAAACGGTGAAGGCATTACCATGGTGCACATCTAAAAGATGACATTATGACCTACCTCCAAGTATTGTTGAGAGCAGTATTCCATCCCTGACTCAAGAAAGGACCCATGATTGGACCAGCATTGCCTCGCTGGGTTTCATCGGGGCCCTGATGTCCTATGCCCTGAGCAGTTGTTGCTATCTGATCACCATCAGCAAAGTGCTGCCCATTCTGTAAGCTCGACGAGGCTGTCCTTGCACTCCGCATAAACAAAGGTCTCCTGCACGTTGGACAAGAATAGGTCTCTGCAAGCCCCTGATCCAGCCTTCATTATCCAATCTTTTAAGATCAGTAGAGTTCTAATACATGACGTGCTTTGAAAAGACAGAGAAACTAGAGAGTAACAGACAATGACCAATGACATAGGGAGGAATCACTGTATGATTTGAATATTTTACATCAAGCTGCTGTTCAAGTAGGGGCTGAATGCTTGTTTTTAACAAGGCCTACTACACGGAAGGTTTCCACCAAGTACAGGCTAAAATTTTATTTTTAGCTCTGCATCTATTGAAGTACAAGAAACAGACAATGTCATTACCATAAAAGCTCACCATGATCGCAAGCATGGAAGATGGAACAAGTGTGCACAGGGCAGCCGCTTAGCCCTTGCCATTGGCTCCTGCAACATTCATTAACATCGTCACATCTCACCTCCAATGTAGCAAAAATGCAGATTTCAAGTTCTTGGCCAAATAACTCATGTGGTAAGGCAACCTGCCTTGCAGATGGCACAATCATCTTCGTATGCAAGCAGCTCTTCTTCCGTGGCATCAGGAAGTGCTCCTTGGAGAGTATTCATTGCTGTCCTAACCCTCATAAACCCTTTAATCCTCTTTAAAATTGCACTCAATAGTGCCTGGCAATTCAAATTATAAAAAATTAGACAGTCCCTGACAATTCTTCATTGTCTGCTTCACAATATTACAACAGCAGGTACAGGAAAGGAACAGACATTCTTGACCTTCACGTTGGAAGCAGACTATGATTTTCTTCATAAAATATCCAAAGACAAGAAACAATATTTCTTGATGTTTCAGGTTTACCAAATCTTAACGCAGATTAAAAGCTAGGGATCACTGAGGCTACACTGTGGACTGCTACAACCCATCTTCATCCATTAAGTCCGATATGGTAGATGAAGATTTTCCTTACAAAGGACAACTAAAACTTACACGCAAGTTTAAGAAAAGGACACCATCCACCACTTGGAATGCAAGTCCCCGCAACCACCATATATGTAGGCAATGGCCAAGCGCCAGCAATAAGCTTACAATATCCATTACAAAGCTACAGTTATGCACCACTGTTCCCCTCCACTCCCAAGCAGCACCTGATAAATTGGAAAAGGTAAGCCAGTGTACATGCTTTTCTTAATTTAAAAGCATGGCAAAATCACATAGACGAATTGTAAACATAAGAAATGGGGATACCTGCAAACAAGCATACCCACAAGCCAACAACTAATTCAAAACCAGATTATGACATATTAGATATGAATTTGCAATCAAGTAGTCTTCACTTATCAGAGGACCTACCATCATTAACCAAAGGCTTGGCTAGCGGGAAAACTCAAACTTGTTCCAGCTGAGGTTTTCTAAAGGAAGCATGGGGACCTAATTGTTCCTGTGTTGGTATAGATAATTGGCACCATGAGCAATTGTCAGACTCGCTCCAGAGTGACCACAAGGGACACGTTTCACAGAGGCAAGGCACCCGGATGTAAATTCTCTTGCAAATGCAATGACGGTAATCAATACTTTGAGGCCATTGTGCTAACTACAAGATGCCGTTATCCCTCACTAGCCTCAAAAACCAAATTTCCAGGCTGCAATTAAATTCCATTCAAATAGGCAGCCTTCTCCATTTCACCCTCTTGTGGAAGGCTCTGCTTTATGAGTCTGCCTCCCTCGATCCTCAAAGTTCACAAAACGTACTCCTTGGAATCAAGGTCCAAGTGTCCACGAACCGTTAGCGAAGGCTCAAGAAACCAGTTCTTAGGAGGAAGTGCCGATGAGCCTAACTGGCTTCATGTATGAAAATATTCAGATTACTGAGTCCCTAGCCTTCCATGGAGGATTCTAGGCAAGCCTACAGTTGCCCCAAGGATAAGGCCATCCCCATCTTACAGAGTCTGTTGAGGCCTTCCTAGATGTTCTCGTTTCATCCCAATCAGAGTTCAGAGGCCCAAAATTATGCCTGTTTGTGTGTCATGCCAGCCAGTTCTAGGTACCAACCTAGGGACCGTGCACGGTGAGCTAATACTAGCTAGATCCACCCTGGTCCCACACTCCTCTGCCTGCTACATCTGGTATCTAACCCATCACACATTCCACTGGATGCAAGCCGAGTCAAAGCTCACAAAAGACATAATCATGGCAAAAGACATAATCATGGCAATACCAACACGCACACACACACACATATATATACCTTTGTAAGACTAGAATATGTCTAATCATACAAATTTAGATTTTAGTTGTTCTAAAGTCCAAAAATCTACACAGAAAATAAAAGAGAAAGCGAAAGAGAAGAAAAAAGAGGTAACAAAAGTTTTATGCCATGATTGAATTTGCTTATAACAGCGCGAAGCATTCAAGTACAGTTTTGAGTCCTTTTATGCTTATGTACCAATACTTTATTATCAATATTTACAAAGGTTGGCACTGGTTAAACCCGGGGAGACTTGCCTTGATATCTTAAGTAGCTCCGGAAAACATTCATCATCGCTTTTGAAGAAAAAATGTCTAAATTGTACAAGATCTGGAGAATGCTTCACAAGACCATACTTCGAAAGCCGAACAATTTATCTGAGTATCTTGTGGCTCCTTCTGGACATAGGAACACTCCTACCAGCTTTTATCGGACGATGAACCAAACTTCCCAAAATACAATATACATTCTTCAATGATATTATTCTCTGTAGCAAGCAAAAAGCTGGGTGCACCGAGTGTCAAAGTGCATTGGAATATATGACCAAATCAAGAGCAGATCTATGAATAGAGAGAGACAGCAAACTGCGAATAGAGAAGAATAGACTGCACAAGAGAATACAGGAGAACCTCTGCATATAACTGCTGAGAAAACCTCCACGGAACTGGTACAACTCCAGGCAAAAACTGTGCCACTGGATGATGAGGTAGACCTGCACCTTACAACTCACTGTAGGCCAGACACTGAACCATGAGACTACCAAACAATTGGCTGGAAACTGCACAAAGCATTGCCTGAACAACTCTCACACAACTGCACTGAGCCAGAGCCAAATGACCCTATATATAGGGGGCCAACTGCCTGCTCATCTGGCCGAGCAGGTCTGTTCACTTGCCTGACTCAGCCAACCAGGTCTGTGTCGGCTGAACCAACCTGCTCTGGTCGGGTTAACCAGACAATGGTCAGGTCCCAAATCAGCCCCAAACCGACCTAACAGCCTTCTGGATCCCTTCCCTCTACATCTATGCCTCAGTTTTGCAAGTCTCCCTGATTGTATTTTGCCCAATACTCTTGTGGTAACTTAAACTGAATATATTTTGGAAGTTCCTTTGCTGCTCTATTTCTCTGTTTCATTTATAGTTTGTGGGTTCAGATTTTGCTGTTTTGTTTTATATGTCCAACTCACGAATTTCCATATATCATTAATTTCAGTAAGAAGTTGTGAAATTATTAAGATTGACACGTCAAACAATTTATTGGCATATTTCCCTATAGAGCAGCAATCGACATAAATGTATAGTTATAACTCTTACCTGCTGCAGATCTCTCTGAAGGCTGCAGATCTGCACACTGCGGTGTCATGTCATTGACATGTCGATGCCAAGTATCAAGGAGCTGCATTCCATGAACCAAAACAGCCTGCAACAACTCAAACAAAGTTCCATAGTTGTCATCTGGAACCTCTCTAGAGCACCTCTTTGTACTCTCTAGACTGTTTTAAAAATTTACACACCTGGAGTGTCTCAAAAGCAATGCTGAGAGGTTCAAAAAGCAACAGCAACAAAGTACTGATACCGTTGTCCTTGAAAATAAGAAGGCAGAGATGAATCCTGCATGGTCAAGCACACAAGCCCTTTAAACCCCCTCTACATGTGCATGTGCAAGAAAGATCTATCTTTGAATGCAACAATACTGGCAAGATAAATCAGTCATATTTTCAGCATACTGGCAGGGACAACCCTAGTGTCTTATATTCATTCATTATCTGAGCATGTGCACCAATACAGAAGGAACACCAATCTTATCTTACAGCACAACTGGATCAGCCATACCCAACCAACAAAACTCAAAATGGAGTGTGACATGGAGAGGCTTGAAAGGTAAAAGCACGATACCAGAACAAGTCAGACAGCAACACCAGAAGTAGTACTGCAAAAACCCGCACATGAGAGGATACAGTTGCAGCAGGAGATGCATTCAGCCGCTCAAGACGATCCTTTGCCAGCCCCTGAAACATCTGCAATAGATCCAGGCAAAATTATTCGCCTTAAAATCCTGACAGTTTGTTGGTCTGAAAAGAACTAACATGCCTGCAGAGGCAGAGGCAGAGCCAGCTCCCAAAGTTCTACAAAAGGAACAACAAAAGAGAATCACAAAGGTTCTGGCTTGACAAAACTAGCACCAGCAGAAAGGTATGCAATCAAGACGCACCTTTAGAAAACCTAAAACAGCAAACCAAACGAGCCATAAAGCTATCTGCTTCATCTCTGGTTGTGCTATCAACACCAAAAAGAGTCCCTGTCGAGCCAACATACCAGAACCTACCAAAAATAAGAATCAGAAACAGGGGTGGCTAACACGCTGGCATCAGCCAATGCACCACATTTGAAAACATTGATGATGTCTCAACTGTCAAATAATGTCCATGAGCATTTAAACTTTCAAAGGTTTCCCTTTTTTGGAGATTTAACATTGGAAAACTTTGCCTAATCTAACAGTTAATCCTTGAAATTTGACTTCTAGGGTCCTATAGAGTACAAATTTGATAACATATTTTTTTGGCAATTCTGAGAATGTAAAACTGCTGTTCCTCTTCCTAGAACATGCTCCTAAATGTTTGAAAGGCCAAAGGTAATTTACAGGTAGAGAATGAACTAGCACAACAAATCTCACTGAACATATCCATAAGAATTCTACCCTCCTTCTTCTTGATTCCTATTTGAAATGACTCATGCCAAAGGCATGCCAATCCAACAATATTACATGCCAACCTCACAGGTAAATAATGTGAGAAAATGGAAGCAAGGAGAGCAGCGAAGGAGCTGCGACGAATCTGTTTATTGAGAATGAGAGGCTGAAATCAAGTACAAGGGAATAAACCCTAAGGCCCTAGGGTGGAGCCCTAACTGGGGTTAAAACCCTTTCAAACAACTAGATCAACCAACTAACTCAACCACTAATTGTGGTTAAAGAGAGAACCTCAATATGGGAAAAAGTGCCTCTTCCCTTGTTACTAACCGAACATTGACCACTGCCTTAATATTTCCAACACCTCCCTGCAGTGACAATGTCATGATGTACAAGGTGTGATCTCAATCACCAAATTGAAACCAGTTTAAAGATTTGTGGAAAGCCTCAAACTTTTCTCGAGTTAGTGGCTTGGTGAACAGATCGGCACATTCTGATGTGTCAGGCAAAAGACCAGGCTGATGTCCCATACATGCAACCGCTCTCTGACATATTGATAGTGAATTTCAATGTTTTTGTGTGAGCATGGAACATAGGATTCCGTGCTACTACAATAACACTCAGTATCACTGAGAATTGGAGTGGCAGACTTCAATGTGTATGCAGATCTACAAGCAATCATCACTGTCAAAACACCGTGTGTCAGCAGTCTCATTAACATTGAATGAGTAAGACTCCCGAGAGGCATCATAATTGCAAGTGAAAGTATGCCAAATGATGCTCTACAAAGTTGGCAGTAGCATCTTCCTACCAGCATCCGAATGAGAATCTGCAACAGTCATGCCGGACTCTTCTTTTTCTCTCTCCCCTGCAAACCTCCTTGGACACTTATCTGGCTTTTTGCAGTAATGGCATTTGCCCTTTTTCTTGGGCTTATCTGCATCTTTCTTGTCCTGGCCAGATGGCTGTCATGCATCATGCTTTGGCTGAAAACCAGTAAACTTTGACTTCCCTTCGTACTTAGCAGCAAATGCCTGCTCTCCATCATGCATATTAGCTGATATGCTTTTCCATGTCTACTCCTCTTGCAACAGAAGACCAGGGATAGATTGAACAACTGACAAAAGACAAATCCGACTCCTGGGCACACACACAGCAATACGGCAGTAGGGTGTCAGCTGGAGGCGCCGATAGCAACAGGCGCAGTCAACTGTCAGACTGCCATATATGATATGACAGTCCACATCAGCAAGTCGGCTGATGACAGATGCAGTGGGGTGGCACCAGACAATCTGTCCCTACAGACTAGTCAGATCATCCTAGGGGTCTGGGGCCCAGACTCAAGCAGCAAGATGGCTGACTACAGGTGCAATCAGGTGGCAGCAAATAACTTGCCCTTACAGACCCGTTGGGTCATCCTAGGGATCTAGGTTCTAGTCTTTGATACAGATCTACACAATTCAACCATTTTGCAGCAAGTAAAAAAATATGGTTACCGTGAGCTAAAAAAATATGGTACCGTGAGCGGTAGTGCTCTTTCCTGCACCCTCACTCATGTGCAAGCAAGCACACTTGTTTATCGGCAACCTGAAAGCAGCTTGCAGGGAGCGGCTCTTGGAAATAGTGCAGCAGCTCTAGGCAGCTCGTGAAAGAGTATGTGCAGCTCTGTGCATCACATGGGAGAATACATGAGCAGCTGTTTGCACAAGAAGTGCAGCATGTTACAGATCAGCAAGAGAGTGCAGCTCTTTGCAACTCATGGGAGAGTGTGCAGCTCTTTGCAACTCATGGGAGAGAGTGTGCAGCTCTTACAGGTCAAGGGAGAGAGTGCAGCAGCTCTAGGAAGTAGGGCAGCAGCTAAGAAAAGTTTATGGAGAGCTTGCTTGTTGTAGGCAGCAATGTGGCTCTCTATGAGCTCATGGGAGAGCTCTATGCAATGAGGTGATGACTCTCTCTTTTACAATGCAAGAGGTGGATTGCTTTCATCCCTTAAGAAAGTATGGATGCAAGTGGGCTGTTTCAAGTTTAGCAAAGCTACATTTGGAGATCCTTCTTGGTCCTGAAGT